>NC_079519.1:26077287-26352927 GCF_000801105.2 Raphanus sativus | reverse complement strand
TTTATCAGTTGCATTAAATTGTAATTAATTAGTTATTTTTTTTAGAATCTAGTTAGGAAATAAATTATTCAATTAAGAAAATACAAATGATACTTAATGTTAGGTTTATTAATTACTTTAGTGGTATTAATTTGTAAATAATTTATAATTTTACGAATTATTTTTATTTGTACTTTTCTTTTAATAAAATAGATATTAACCAATACCCACTATGCTACATGATCTGGTCCAACAAATCCAACTTTTATTATATAATAATGTAAACTTTATCAGCTTCTTCTATTGATTAAAATTTAAGCACTTTCTAATTTGGAGTGCCTAAACAAATAGTTATAAGAAATGACATTATATAAGGACATTATCCACAACTTTAAATTATGAAGTACGATCTAAAAATAAGCAAAAATTACTTTGAATAACAAAACTAGAACTTAAATGACAGAAATACGTGAACACCAGCCTTCTCTCTTGGTTATATTTGGCGACAAAGCAACTGATAGCACCGAATCTTGATTTTTGAATTTCACCTAATTTTTGGTTATTTCGTTTTTTTCCTCCACCATCGTTCTCCATTATTATTATTTTTAATGCTAAATAATCATGTTATTACAATTTATGAAAAATTACAGATAATTAATACAACCGACAATTCTATATATTTTAAAAGATTCATGTTTGACCAGTGGCGAAAACACATAATAGGGGTGGGCATTTTACTTAATATCTGAAGTCACCCGAACCGATCCGAAAAATCCGAACCAAACTCCGAACTAAAATAGTAAAATACCCGAACATGTATTAATTTAGGAGAGTTGAATAGCCGAACCCGAACGGATAATATCCAAACTCGAATGGATATCCGAAGATAACCAAACATATATATATATACTTATCATTATATTTTTAATTTTCATCTTTCATTTTATTTAAAATATTTATATTAATGTCATACATACTTTAAAATTATATAATATACATATAATAAAGGAGAAAAATGATTTTATATTTATTTAAAATAAATATCAAGCTTCTTGTTCCATGTATTAACAAAAGTTACATCCAAATTATAAAAATAATAGCTAAACTAATGCCTATTTATTTTTGAAATGTTACCTTCAAAACTGTTAATAATTTAATCTATTAAAAAAATAAAAAGTCAGTTAATCGAAAACTAAATTTTAAATACACGAACCTTAAAATGAATAATTTAGTTTTTTTCTTTCAAAATCTTAATATCCGAACTCGACCCGAAATAACCAAATTCGAACTAAAAATACCTGAATCCGACCTAAAGTACAGAAATACCCGAACGGATACTATACCTCTATACCAAAATATCCAAAAATCCAAAATACTGAATTCGGATCCAAACGGATATCCTAACGTTCACCCCTAACATCAAACAACATGGAGACTGAACCCAACAAGATTAGAAAAAACAGTGTAACTTAAATTCCAATTTATATAATGCTCCCACTTATAATTTTTTTGCTCCGGTATTTTTGTCTATGCCCCCAATAATAATATTTTTTGTCTCCGCCACTGAGTTTGACTGTATCACTTAAACTGTCATATCTTATTTAAGTTTGACGGTACTTCTTCTACTATGATGCAGATCTCTGGTAAACTTTTCTCCATTATTAAATATCTCATTTTCATATAGAGATTGCTCACATCAAATCGGTCAATCCACGACCAAATTTTGATATCTGATTTTTTTCTGACGTACATCAAATTTGAAAAATCTTTTTCAGTATTATTAGTTTTAGGAAAATATGCATAAAAATATTAAAGTGGTATTTATTGACACTTCAAACCACACATGTTTTTCTATTCCATTTTTAACTTTCACTATATCTTTTATCTTTATTTAGTTTTCAGGTTTAACTAAGAACAAAACAATATTTTGAAACTAAAAAACTCGATTAACATTTGAAATCCAAAATTATATTGGATCCAACCGGTTTGTAGAAATTGTACCAACCCAAACCGAACTTCGAATAAGCACAAATCAAACTTTTATAATATCAATAAGCTAAGTTTCAAAAATCCGAAAATCCAAAAACCGAATAAACTTGAATGAAATCCGATTGGTTCTCCCAATTCCTAACCCTACTAATGCATACTTGCAAAATCAATTAGAAACTATATATTTTTATTGTGCATATTTTAATGAAATGTTGATTTGTATATTGTTTTAATTACATCAAGTAAATGCAACGTTTATTTGGACCTGCATAGTAAAATGGTCTACAGTGGGTATAAGGCTTTTAGTTTTCAGGCCCTGAATATTTTTATGTTTAATCGTCGCCGTCTTTCCTCGCCGATACAGCAACGGGAATTTCCATGGCCCCGCCAGGTGATTAATTTACCTTGGAACTTTAGAACAACGAAAACAACATATAAATTTTACCTTGGAACTACATTTTTGGCGTGTCTTGATCCCAAAGTCTTATGGACTAACAAACTAAATCCAAATGATAGCAAAAACCAATTTTAGAAATGAACTACATCCATAATCCAACATGTCTTATATTAAGACCAAATTTATATGTTTCTCTAGTGAGAATTGTTCTGCAACACCAAAATCAAACACTTGAATTAAGCAAAAGGGGTTTCAAGTGTTCTGTACAACTTTTAACACACAAAATCTCCTATTGGCCGGTGACTAATTTACAAATAGCAAGAAGCAAAGTTTTCAAACAAGTTTAGTTTGTGAATGATAAAAAAGGGATCAGAGATCCAGACACGATGAGCATGTCTCTCTTCTTCTTTTCTTTTTTCTTACTTTTTCTATTACAGCAAAATCTGAGTTAGAACATTTGTATACATCACCTGTATAGTCTTCTGAGGTTAAAAAGGTACCCTCCTTTGCTTCTCCATATAAATTTGACTATAGTTGGTTTCTTCAGTTTGTATTTTGTATAAGTTGCTAACAAAATGAGCTTTAGAGACTTCCGTTCTCAAAGCTCGATAGCCGTGAGTCTGACAGAACGCTAAACAGTTGTGTGTCTACTAATAACTACAAAACCCACAACAACAAGAAAAGCTTGTAAGCCTCTCTGGATTCGGAAACTGAAGCTAAGATCAGGATTAGGATGATGTACCTTAATGAAGGGTCGGTCTCTCCCAGGAAATGAATCAATAAAACTGTCCTTTAGAAGTAAAGAAACCTGAGAAAGACAAATTGTCTATAAATTTACTGAGAGACTAGAGTGGAAGTAGTAATTCTTGTTACGCTTTTGAGGAAGAGTCGCTAGTACCCTGTCGCTATTGGATTGAACACTTGTTATGGTGTGAGAGTGTAAGTCTGAGCAAAGAGACTCCATGTAATCTCTCATTACTCTCAAGAATTTAGTCGCAGCTTCTGCCTGAGAAGAACATTCGGTCATATCAGATCGGGTTCAAGTAATACAAATTTCCGGCCATGCACTGGTAACTACTTACTTGTACTTCACTGCATCTATAAACCACTTACTTGTACTTCACTGCATCTATAAACCGGGTGTTTTCTAGCAGTCGAGCTATACTGAGCCAGTGTGGCATGGATTGGAGTCAACTGAGCCATAAGTTCTTTACGCTGAGGCAATGTTGGCATGTTACATACTTTCACCTGAAAATAGCAAAGTTAACGTTACATGCCTTGAGAGTTGTGGATTCTACTTGACAGAAAGAAAGAAACAAGAGACTTTCATGGTAAGGCCACCAAACCTGATTGCCGAGGATGTTAACTAATACAAGATTAGACGTCTTGACTTTCCAATCTGTAGGTTTACTGTGTATTCCAACCTGCCACGTGGTGTAAATTGAGACTGTGTGACCAACATGAAAACATACATATAGCTCACGATTTACGATCCAAACAACATCGACTAGTAGACTAATGAACATTCAAATCCTCAGAATAAGTCATCATCTAACTAGCTATTAGAGGCACGGCACGAGTTACTTCATATGAAAAAAATAAAACTTACGAGGAACGGAACGGGTGCCTCCAGGAAATCAGACATCCTTCCGGGCAAAACCTGAAAACGACAGAGAAAAGTTACGAATAAGGAAACTCCCAATTTGATGTGGTCCCTTGTTTTTCTAGTGATGTGGTACTTACCGGAAGCAATAAACTCTGCCACTGAAAAGGCCGAATCATTGGGACAAGAGACAGTACTATAGCTGACAAAACACCCTGCATTAGTCATTGGTTAGTCCAACTGACAAATTTTCATTTAAATCTTCTCAAGGGGACTGAAAATGGATAAACAATCGGAGGATAGAAGATTAAACTAACCAGATTTGGGCAGATTACCACAATTTGCTTCTCTAATAAAACTCCAGAAAGGAGTGACAAAATCTGGAAGGAAGAAAGTACTTTGTTAACTCAAGGCACAAAGAAGAGTTGCACATTGCATTCAAAAAAGAGAGTCCGTACAGTTTCAAGAGAGAGAATACGGCAAACTGTTGCCGTTGTCCACATTGAGAGACCCATGGCCTCCTCAGCAGCTGCCAACCTCGCATTTATCTTTGGCAAAGAAAGTTAACTGAGATGAGATTGCAAATTAGAGGAAAGACTAGAAAAGGATAGTTTCCGATATGAAGTATACCCCGGAAGAATCAGAAGAGCAAATATATTCTTCTGACAATCCAAGAGCTGAAACAGGTGGCCGTGTATACTCGATGGATTGTAAATGTTCCAGCGGCTGGAAAACTACTTCACTTCCACGGGAAGGAATTGCCAATGAATGGTAGCCGCAGATTAATTGTAGCGCATCATTGTTATGTTCCTATCAAGTGTGATAACCATATAACAGTATATGAGAACCATGACCATTGAGATAATAGAGCAACTAAATGATTAAACTACTAGTGATCTCCTTACCTTAGCCCATTCCAAAACTAAATCATCTCCGAAATCATTTTCGCTGTTCGATATATCATCAACCTCATCTGACAACACACTTCTAGCTGAACTGCCATATATAAAAAGGTAAAATCTGAAATTATACTGGTAACGAACTGAAACATAACATCGGAAGATAATAAGATCAATTTTGTTGGATAACAATTGTGTTAGCTCACCTGAACACGGACTCACAGCTTTCCATATGCTCTATCGGTTGGGTCCTAGGATCGGTACATGTAACATCCGGAGAAACATGGCCGTTCTCAAAGCTTTGAAACCTTCTTTCGGGCGTTTCCAAGTGATTCTCAGATACTTCGGAAGAACTATCATCGTAGCAATGAAAAACTTTTCTCCCATCTCTTTCTATTTCCTTGATCTGACTTACATTTGAAGTATCACTGGTGACGACACTATCTGGAGATTGCGGTTCTGCAAAGTCTGCAATGTCACTATCAGATATCAATCCAGCAGCAGCAGCCGTGAGTGCCATGACTCCATCCACAGGTATTGCAGAAGCCATCCAATTATCAGGGTTGCTACGAGGTGAAGAAACACATCCATTCATTCTGGAAACTGATGGACTATGGCATGCAGCAGCGAGAGACATCTCACTAACAAAATCTGTTATCCGTTTTAGGCGCTCTTGTGCAATCATACTGCATCAGCAAGTAAAACACCATCAGTTTTCAAGTTCTTCAATCTCTAATCAATGCAAGGAAAAACCACTAATAAGAGTAGGGGCATCTTTTCTACCTGTTTAACATCTCAAAGTGTAGCTCAAAAAAGGGAACTCTGGTCAGCAAGCAATAGCATCGAGGTGCAGAAACCAAAAACCGACTGCCTCCTCCAGATGAATGCAAGGGTGAAGCAGTGCTTAAAACCCCAGGAGGTCTCTGAACAATCTCCGAGACATGTAAACAAACACCATACAAAGTCGCATCATCTGCTACCTGACAAAGAGAATTTTGAGTGCCTCATGTAAGTTTTTACAAAGCTAACACGAAAGCAGTCAAGGGGCATGCAGAAAAGATAGATTACCTTGAATGAAAATATGAACGATGAATCATCTTTGCCTAAATGTTCCTGCAGTAAATTCGAAAGTATCATTATATTTAAACAACACAGATGAATTACAGAAGCTGAGACAGATATTTAGAATTAATTTCAGACCTGTCCATACACAAGCTCATTTAGATCACTGAGAGATGGGGTCCTCTCCAAAAGCCGTGCCTGTTACGAAAAATAACGTTTTGACAGTCTTAGTTGCTGCATAAATCACAGAATAATGATGCCAAATAACGCCGCATATATTGTTACCAGCAGTATGAATCAATTCTACGTAAATCTTCTAAATAACTGATATCGCTCATTTCTAATAGTATACCAATGCCAATTGACGGTCATTAAATAGATATAAAGAGACACAGAGCATAAATATCATACCTTGACACCACCAGGAAAGCAGAAAGTTGCTAGATCTTTTGGACGCATTGCCACTTTCTTCCCAGGAGGGTATTTGAAAAGTATCTGCGCATAAAATAAAAGTTGTGTAGAAAATAAACCAACCAAATCTACCATGGAACAGAACAGAGGCATCTATCTATATAATAGAAGCCGCAAGCGAGAATGTATTAGACATGAAACAGAAGAGTGGCAAAAGAAGTTGACAATGAGCCAAAAAAAAAACAATCAGAACAGGTGTCTCATGTTACAGATATAAGCATGTCCAAAACTATGAGAACTCAAAGAGTAGGAACAAACCTGTGGCTCCAATACTGGAAACTGAGGCCCACGGTGGCGGAGTATTCTGTAGTCAGCTACTTCATACCTTGACATCTCCATCTCCCATTTCTTCCTTCTACGGAAGGCCTCCTCGACTGGCTTCAACTCAGTTTCCGGATGAAGCCCCACAATGATAAAATGTTCAAATAGTGAGGTCGGCTCCTTATATTTTGTTTGGTCCTGGAGTGTTTATCAAATTAAAACATTAGTCAGCTAATGTGCTATACCATAGCAGAAGGTTTTAGACGATCAAGGGGAAGGGGAACTACGTAGCCAAAACAAAGTGTCAAAGGTTACACCCTAGAGAGATTAAATACCAGAGCTTTTGAAGAGTGGAGCTGGTACCACTGTCTTTTTTGGTTTGCTAAGACCTCAGGATTGAACGTGGGCCGATTATCGTCACGTAGATTGCTGACCCCACGCCAAGCCTTGTGCATCTGAGTTTTCAATCTCTGGAAACTGTTTGTGCGCCTGTGTCCTGGAGTCTCTATCTCACTTTGAGGGTGCTTATGTGCTAGTGATGGTGACTGTGGTAAGACCGGACCATTAAAGTATACGTTTTGAATACTCTCTCCAGCTGATATAACTGTATCCGGAGTAGTACAAGAGGGAGAGTCTTGCTCACCTGCAACTTGGCTCGTTTCCATCTTTCCAACAGTTGTGTTATCTGTTTGTGTCTCACATATTAAACTCTGCAGTTCGTCATCTTTTGCCATTAGCATCAAACGCGAATTATCTTCTTCACCTTCCTTTCCCAAGACCCTGTTCTCATCCCTCCCTTTATCTGCTTCAGTTCCATCCACCTTCAGATGACCATTCGCCACTTGTGTATCAAGTTGTTCAATCCCTCTACCAGGAGTATTTGTTTCGTCGTCCCTCTCAGGTGAACCTGAACTAGATTCTTCACTATCTCTCTCCAACACCGCTTGTTCTTCTTCATCCCTCTTTACCCTTACCAAAGGCTGCTCGTTCTGCTTAGGAGACTCATGTCTCGTTTCACTTTCCACCACAAGCTGTCCTTGACCATTTTCATTCCTCCTCAGGGAACCCACTTCTTCTCTACTCTCTTCATGATTCATGTCGTCCAAAGTAGTAGTATGCGTATCATCTCCATCCCTAAAGACGTCACTTTTACATTCATCTTCCAAATCCGTCTTCTTGGGGTATCTGAAAAGATCATCTGTATTCCCATCTCCCCGGTGAACGGCCAACACCTCTCCCTTCATATCCGTATTAGACACAATACCTCTCAGACACCATCGATTACTACTAGCATATCTTCAGATATTTCCTAAAAATTAAAGAGGAAAAATAAATTAAACATCGACAAACTAGGAAGAACAATAAGAAGATGGATACGAGATATCTAGTGGAACTCGAAGAATCTAACGACCTCCTTGGGTAATATCTTTTTTGAAAACAAAACCCTAATTTTTGAATTGAGTTGCAATCGAAGGAATCCAGAGTAGTAGTATGTAGGAATAATTCAAGGTTCCAGCTATGCGATTTGAAAAGAGCCCTCAGAATCAAATTAGGTTCAGGAATTTAAGAACGATATACCTCCTCCTCCTCCTCCTCCTCCAGCAAAATCAATCAATGCTCCTCCTGAGGAATTGTTTCTTATTTTAATTTAATGAAAAATTCAAACATGAAATTCAATCCAGATAAGGAATCAAACTTGTAACGGAAGGGTTGGATTGTGATTTTATGGAGGGAGGGAACGAAATGAATGCGCGGCGTGACGATTTGAGAGAGAGAGAGAGAGAGAAGAAGAAAAATGAGATTTATTTGACCAACACAAAAGTGGAAATGAATCTTCTTCTTCTTCTTCTTCTTCTTCTTCCTTTTTGTCTGTGGGCTTGTGGGGCCCTGGGGGGAAAAGTTTGGCAAGTAAAAGATTGTGTCTAAATATAGAATTATACGTAAAAAGGGAGGTTATACTTGATATCAGGAGAATAAAGGACAGCTCCTTTTGTTTCTACTCTAAAACGTGGCCTTCATGTTTTGAGAGCATACATTACATACACCCAAAAATATTAAGGGGAAATTGTTTTTTTGGGCCAAAAAAACAGCAACTATGTCCCATTAGTCTAATTTCTTTTTTGTACCATATTTTCCTCTAATACCCTTTAATATTTTCTAAAATAAATCAAATAAATAGTTTAGCAAACAAAAAAAAATTCAGAAAATAGTAAATACTGATGAAATACTTATATCAACTTATAGATATATTTTTTAAGTTCAAAAAATGTTTAAATCATAAATTCATATTTTGTTCTAAAAAAGGTAGAATTGACATTCTACATAGTAGAAAACGTATTCTACTTTTTTCATTGAATCTACTTTGTTTAGAATACGTGTTCTACTTAAATAATAGTAATCTAAAAATCTTTAGAAAACACATTCTACGCTTAACATATAGTTCTAAAATCCGTAGAAATCAAAATCTACACTTTACTAAAATTCTAAAACCTGTAGAAATCAGAATCTACATATTGCTATAAATCTAAAACTAGTAGAAATCGATTTCTAACATATTTACTCTATTCTACCTATTTTAGAATACAGGTTCTACGGATAAGGATAATATTAGAAGAGAATATTTTGAGAATATTCGGTTTCCTTATTTATTTATTAAAATCGATTTACAAAAAAAATAAAAAAAAAATATTTTTTTTAAAACAAAGTCGTTAAAAAAAAATAAAAAAAAAAGTAAAATCGTTTTAATAAAAAAAAAACGTGATTACCCAAATAAAAACATCTCACGTCATCTTCTATATTCCATTGATTGATCACCAAATTTTCACAAAAATTTCACATTCATTCTACCATGATTCATGTCTATGGTTCATGTGGTGTTTGGGAATTGGTTGTACCTTCAGGTTGGAGTTTTTCTGTTGATGCAAAGATAGGAGGAAGATTACATGGTTTCCAATTGAGCTCCTCTATTGAAGAGTTTCAGAAAATTGTAATTGAGGATTTTTGTTTAAAGGTAACGGATGCAGATTTGGAATTGAGTTATCTACCTATTGGATTGATCAATTCATCAGAATGTCCACCAGTGATCATTGCAAACTCAAGCCAAGTTCAAAACTTTCTAGGGTTTTGTAAGAAGCATCCGTCAACTCAATTGTGTGTTACGTATAAAGCCAAGCAAGATAATGAGAAGAAGAAAGGGAAGATGAAGCAAGGTCAGGTTGATGGAGATGATTATGATGCTGACAAGCATAACAAGAAAAAGAAAGGAAAGATGAAGCAAGAGGAGGTTGATGGAGATGATGATGATGATGCTGACAAAATCATTTCTGAAAAAGAAAACAGAGAAACTTTAGCAAAGAGTTCTTTGCTCGATTTGGTTAAGAAAGGAGATCTTTTCCTCAACAAAACAGTGTTAAAGGCAAGGTTTGAGTTATGTGCAATGAAGCATAACTTTCACTACACAGTTACCAAATCCAATAAATCAGTTTGGTGTATTAGATGTGCTGATAAGGTGTGCTATTGGGGTGCCCGAGCAGAGTGTTTGAAGGGCTCTACATATTTTATTATTAATAAGTATGTCGGTGAACATTCATGCGCACCTTCAAACAAATCCAGTGGCGGTAAGACAGCTTCAGCGAAAACAATAGGCAGTCTCATCATGCATAAGTACGAAGGTGTCAAAGAAGGACCTAAAGCAAAAGATATTGTTCAGATTATGCGTCATGATTATGGATGTGAGATCTCTGATTCTTTAGCATGGGATTCCCGTGAATATGCAATCAATGCCGTCAGAGGTATTCCAGACGAAAGTTATGGAAAAATACCAAAATACTTGCACATGCTGGAAGAGGCCAATCCAGGTACCCATTCCTCTTACGAGACTGACGTCAATGGAAGATTTAAATATCTATTTATAGCGTTTGGTCAATCGATTAGAGGCTTCACCAATGTCATGAGACGTGTCATTGTTATAGATGGAACATTCTTGAAGAGTAAATTTAAAGGGGTGCTACTGGTTGCAACTGCTTTAGATGGAAATTCAAATTTGTATCCTATTGCATTCGGGATAGTAGACTCTGAGAATCATCAGTCTTGGGAATGGTTTATGAGACAATTAAAAGTGGTTGTTGCTGATGGTAATGGCTTGGCTTTTATTTCGGATAGACAAGGGTCTATAGCGAAGGCAGTTGAGAATGTGTATCCTCTAGCGGCACATGGTATTTGTATTCATCATTTGTTGAATAATGTGGTAACATATTTCAGAGGCAAGGGATTAGCTGGGTTGGTTTCTAAGGCTTCGAAGGCTTATAGAGTTGCTGACTTTAAGAGAATATTTGGTCATGTCTGCAATATCAGTCCAGCAATAGGAACCTATCTAATGGAAGCAGATGTGAAAAAATGGGCTAGATGTCAATTTATTGGATTCAGGTATGACATTAGGACAAACAACCCTGCTGAGTCTATAAATTCTGCTTTGCGTTCGCCAAGAGAGTTTCCTGTTATTCCTTTGTTGGACAGTATTAGAGAAATGCTGACACGGTGGTTTTTTAAGCGTAAGAAAAAGATTTCAAAACATAAGCATCCTTTGACCATAGATGTAGAGGAAAAGATTGAAAGGAGAATCGAGAAGGGAAAAACTTTCGTAGTTTACCCTATAACAGATAGTCAGATGCTTGTGAAAGGCGATATAATTGATTGCTTTGTTGATTTGGATAAACGGGCTTGTTCTTGTGGGAAGTTCAACCTCTTGAAGATTCCTTGTAGACACGCAATAAAAGCCGGTTATTCTGTTGGCAGAGAAGCACACACTTTGACTGATTTTATGTACACCACGGGAGCTTGGAGAGAAGCTTATCAGGAAAGCATTAATCCTATTACTGTGCCTGAAGACTCTTGGTCCGTCCCAGAAAATGTGGAAAACTCAGAAGTGCTACCGCCTGAAACAAGAAGGGCTCTTGGAAGAAAAAGAAAAAGCAGATATGAAACCGTTGAAGACAAAATTCGATCATCACAAGGATCACAGGGAAGTAAGACTCGCAAGTGCAGTAGATGCTCTGGTAGTGGCCACAACAGAGCAACTTGCAAGATGCCAATATAGCCGACTTGTCTGCTGTTATTATGGGCAACTTTGTTTCGTTTTTCAGAAGATATTTGTTTGATTTCTACTTACTTTGTTTCAGTTTCATGTAACTTTGTTTTATTTTATTTGTTTTAGTTTTTTAGACACCAAGAATAATTTCTAATTACATTGTTTCATGTTTTATGCAACTTTGTTTAAATTTCATGTTGATAGCAATATAGTACTGGACTTCCCAGACTGCAAAAACCGACCAAAATACAAGGATCGATCGATCGTTTTATGTCATGGTCGATCTATCTAATCGATCTCAATATATTTAGAATTGCCAGACGAAGCGGTGCAGTTTTGATCGACCGGTGCCAAAACATCGATCCAGAACGATCGATCAGCTTAGACCGATCGGTCCGTTTTATACAGAACGATCGTTCCGTGAAGAACGACCGAAACAAAACGATCGATCGTTTCACAACCGATCGATCTCTTGATCAAGAACGATCGATCCCTTTCTCAGGGATGTCATTCAGTTCGATTTCCATTGTTTTGGTAAGCATAAATCCAGGAAATCATAAAAACTTTAACATAAAACTTTAACTTTAACATAAATCCAGAAGAACATTAAAATTTAGGATAAAAACATAAGAACTAGTACAAGCTGACGTCAATAAAAACATGGAATAAGACAATGAATAATATGAACTGAGAGTGATCAGTTATGGTCGTCAGGACTGGCGCTCCTACTCTGTCCTGGTGCTCGTCTGCTCCTATGAAGGCGTGAACTTCGCTCTGCATCTGCTGCTCCGTCGGATAGTTCATCTACCGCATCATCAACATCCCTGTGTCTAGTAATGTCAGGAATGTCTTCAGTCATATCAGCAGGCTCTGAAGTCTGCGGAGCGCGGCAGCAGGAAGGAGGAGGTGGACATCTAATCTTTGCAAGTGCACCCCACACTGTCTGCATCATCGTCGAAAGCTTAACCAATGTATCTGCAGTCCAGGCGAACTGCTGCTGCGGTGTACCATCCAATGGTGGTGCTCCAGAGTCATACTGACCAGTATATGCGGGCAACAAGTACTCAATCGAAGGATCTGGAGTATGATCCACTCGGATATCATGAATGGTATCATCCTCACGTTGCCCTTGAGCAGGACCCGAAGAAGAGGAACCACGGCGACGCTTTGTAGCAGGCTGAGGAGACGGGCAAAGAAATTCAGAAGAAGGCATAAAACGCATGTTCTCCGCAGAAGTCAAAGACGTAATGGTAGGCTGTGGGAGCTTGCAGTGAAGGATAGTCCCATCAGGAACCATAAAACGGTAAATTTTACCAGGGTAAAAAGTCCTGCTGTTGAAGAAGAACTGCTCATCAAATCTCTCAATCTTGGTCACACAAGGAGTCTTTGAAAGATCTATATCATGGAACTTGAAGATCCGAGTAAGTAAGCTGCCAATAGAATCCTCCAATGGTTTCTTCTCCAAAGCACGGAGACCTCTAAACTTCTTTTCAAACAACATCTGAGCAAATAATGCTCCCATGTTTACGGAAAGCTCTGCTGGAGGTTCCTCTTTCAGGCCATACTTAGGCCTGATAGCTACTGGAAGTCCATAATGAATAAGTTGCGCTTCATCCTCCGTAAGTGATCCTGCTTCTTCCTTTCCCAGTAAAAGATGACCCAGATATTTTGCTACCACTCGCAATACCGGGTTTCTGACCATTGCAAGTTTAGCTTCCCGAGAAACATAAGAAGTGTCTGCAATCATATTCCACAGATAAGCCGCACAAGGGAACTTGGACAAAGAGCATGCCTCATGGTTGGGTTCAAATCCGAATAGAGTACATAGCTCCTGTATAGACATCTCATAAAGCACTCCACTGGATAAGAAAGTAAGTTTGCCTTCGCTAGCAACTTTGTTTTGCTCAGACTTGTAGTGTAACTCAACTGAAGAGAGAAACTGTATTACCAAGTCTGGATACATAGGTTCCGGAGTGTAGCCAAGAGTCCCAAGTCCCATACTTTTCCACATCTTTTTGACATCTTTGACAATTCCCATCTCCTTTGTAGTGTAATCGCAGATGAATTTTGTTGGTTTGAATGTCATCCGCTGCAACCCATTGTAGAGAATGCAGTGGTAATCACTCCAAGCAGCATTGTAGTCACGGTTATTGTAGGATGAAACTTCTTTCAGCATCTTTTTACTCTCGATAGGGTGTCCACGAATTCTGATATTTTCGAATGGAGTCAATGGATCCCGAGGCCAAGGAGCTGCTTCTAGAGGCTTATCACATTCTGGTTGAGCTGAAGACGAAGCAGCTACTGTGTCATGTGTCTCTGGTGCTTCTGATGGTGTATTCTGGTTCTTCTTCCTTGCATATTTTTTCACCATTTTGCTGCAAAAAAACTTAACAAATAAGTTCTCAAAGATAAAATCAAGTTAATTGGAATATACACTGATTTGTTTCTAATGCACCTCAACACTCAACAGAAATCATCAAAGGAACATAATTTGAAACACCTAACCCTTCAATTTCGTTTTTTTTTAAGAACTAACCCTAAATTTTAAAATAAAACTTAAAACTATGTATTAAGGCATGGGCTGTGTGCGAAATTGTTCCTCATCATTACCATTATACACGATTTAACCCAAAACAACTAAACAAACTCAAAAAATTAACCTTTTAAAGTTATATTTTCGGATTGAAAAAGTGGGAATAGAGTTTCTTACCTTCGCAGATCGACTGGAATATGGATATAATCGGAAAGAGCTCTCGATCTTGTGTGGTTTAGGCTTTGGAATCGTCGAAATCGGGATAAAATTGAGAGAATTAGGGTTTATCAATTTTGGGAGTTGGGGTTTCTCCCTTTTGTTCTTGAAGGAGAAGAGGAATGAGCAATTGATCTTGCAATAATCGATTTTGAACACTTAAAATCGTGTTTGTTCGGTTCAAATCAAGTGTGATTTAAACCGACTTAAACCGAGATAAACCAGGCTCTCGATTTTTAACTAACCTGGGTACGGGATCGATCGATCTACGCAAACGAACGATCGATCCACATCGGGATCGATCTTCCCCGATCGACCGAAAATGTGGTTGGTCGATCATTTTCCATTCCGCAAAATATCGTTAGTTTGTATATATTTAACAGGATCGACCGACTAGATCGATCAGTTTCACTAAGACCGATCGATCCCTTTGAGGAGGAAAAACATCAAATTTCTAGTTTCACAAATGTTTTGTTAATTAATTTAATTAAAAATTATAACATGAAGGAAATTAATTTAAAATTATATATTTATAATTGGAATTAAAGACAGTATTATCATTATGAAACTTAAGCAAATTTTCTTAAAACATAAATCAAATTAACTCCAAATTATTCTTCTAGTCTGAAAATACTAAATTAAAACTAAGAAATTTAAAAAACAAAGTTCCAACTTCACATCTGAAGTTACAGAGGATCAATTTCAATAGCCTCAGTAGGCGTACACTTAAGAGGCTCATATTTTGACATCCTTTCAATCAACTCTGGATCATGAGCTGCTTCCCATAAATCACACAGAGTCTTTATCCTACAGCCCCATATGTTATCATCATCCACCAATGCTATGTCTAATCCAAGCGCGTGGCATTCAATGTGTTTTATAGTGTACACACCACAATGACTTTTTTGTCGGTTAAGTCCACTCATAGGTACATAGGAAACAGTGTACGGAGAGACGACGAGATGCTTCTGTACTGTCAATGACTGAACAGCCTTAACAATCCGAGGAATAAGATGCGTGAAAGCTTCCACTTCTTTGATTCTCTTTTTACCCGCACAATCAAACACCTGGATATTCCTAGTCACAAAACTGATGCATAAAGCGATCCAATGGTTGCCATTGACCCAAACAGGTACGTACATCCTATCTACGTCGACATTCCACAACTTCCGTGTTCTTCCATGAGAAGGCAGTTCACCTTTACCGTATTCGAGTAATAAAGGATTCATATTGTACTGCTTGATACCCTTACAGAAATGAATGTAATCACTAGCAATGAGGTCACTGAAAACGCATGTCATGAAAGCAACACGATCCACTTTCCATCGTTGCAGTGTTGTTCGTTCCCGGAATATGTACATTAAAGCATCGATCTCCTACAAAAACAAAGACAAATCTGTAAAATAAAGATTTTATAGAAAAGGTAACTTGTAATAAAAATCAGCAGTTGAATGCTTACATAGTTTTTAAGCCATGTGCTTACAGACATAACACGTCCGGCTAATTCTCCATCTAATATTGAAGGACCAATCTGTATAGCTCTGTAATCAAAATATAATACTATAGTTATCAAATACTAACAACATCATCGAAATGATATATACAAAGAAATTACTTACGTTCGTGTATTTTGCCATTCTGTCATCTTCTCAAATTTATCTGGATGCACAAACACCAACCAATTATCTGGGTCTTTGCTGCCTGCTACCCCTATCTTTTGGTCATCTAATCGTGGTGATGATACCTTCAATGATGGTGGAAGTTCCAACCAATCCAATGAATCTTCGATTGTAGGCTTAGATGTATCCAAATCTTTAACAAATGTGTCTTGTGAAAGTTTCTTCATGCAATTTTTGAATAACTCGTTTGTATCCATATGAAGATCACTAGCTGATGATTGAGTCAAATTACCACTAGGTAACTTAACATTCAAATCATCAGTCTTTAACTCTTTTTTATTCATACCCTGTTGAGAAACATAAAAGTATATTAGAGAGTTGAATATTATAAACATCAAGTTCCAAAAACAAATTACACATACTCACATCAAATTCAAAATAGAATACTCACATAAACATTTGAGTAGAATATTATAAAATGGTTACCTTTTTCTTGGATGGAGCTGTGTCTTTTTTGCTCATGGTAGATATAGTGTCGATTTTTATCTTTTTAGGACCGCTTGGTTGATCACTCTTCCCCGCCAATTCAGTAATCAGTAAAGATGTCCTCATCTGTGTAACTTCACTCTCAATCTTCACCAATCTGCCAGTTACATCTGTCTCAAACTGCTCTGTTCTACCCGAAGCTGTCTTGAGCTGTGTAATATCAGTCTCAATTTTCGTCAATCTGTCAGTTACCACTTTCTGAAACTTGTCAACTATATCCGAGAACTGGTTACTGATTTTCTTCTCAAAAGTAGTAAAAGAAGCTTGTAGTAGACCCTCCAAAAACTTTTTCATATCTGTATCAATGTTGACTTTCGATGAAGCAGCTAGTTCACACAAGACCTTCTTCTTCCTTGACTCTGCTCCTCGATCCACATACTTTCTTTTGTTTCTTCCTGAAATATCACTACTCTTAACAATCTCAGTATGACCTACTTGTTCTTCTCCTTCCTCTCCTTCTTCTCCTTCCTCTTCTTCGTTTCCTTCCTCTTCCTCTTCATCAGCTTCCTCAAATTCGGAGCTTGTAGTTTTTTGTACTCTCCAAACATGATTACTCCAATCATGTTTTTTTTCAATCATATCGAGGATGCGATCCACTCTTTCATCTTTCTTCTCATCTTTTCTTACAAAATCTGTTGCCAAAAAGACCTTTCCATCTCCTTGGAATTCTATGAGTGAATGCATAATTCCCTACAAAATAATCAAATCTTTAACAAAGTGAACAAGGCAATGAAAACATTATTATTAAAAAAAATATATTAGCATACATTCTCTGGAAATAAAGTCTCAACACCAATGATATCTTCATAAGAACATTTTGCACATCCTTTCCAATTACCACACAAAGGACCTGTGTAATTGTCGCTGACTTTTGTACCACAAATCTCTCCTAAAGCAGGAATAGCTTCCATTATCCAAATCTGGAAACCAACCAAAAATCCTTCCATCAGGTACCCCTCCTTATTCTCCAATTTAGCCTTTGTTTTATCAATCTGCTTCAACAGAAAATTGAACGAATACAAACCCCATGGGTAGTTCCGAAACTTGTCCAAATCCATTGCCAACTTCATGTAAAGAAGTGGGAAATTCACCTTCTCATCTCTCCCCATTACCACACCCATAACAACGCAAAGATAGACCAGCCTCACCCTATCAACCCAAGTCCAGGTACTGCTTTCTTCCAAATACTGGGTTTTTATGATCTGCAAGTTGATTTTCCCTCTTGTCTTTATCTGGTTGCTCCAAAAACCATCATCATCTTTCCATTTAACCAACCTACTTTTCTTTTCTTCCATTACTTTGAGACCAGTTACAGCATGATACTCTTGCAATCCGAAACGCATAGGTCTCTTAGCAAATGTGAACCACTTCTCATGTCTCTTGCTTGTTATCAACTCCTTACACAAGAAAGAGTGTACTAGCCTCGCCGAAAACTTCAGATTATTTTTCTCGATATTCATAATATGCGAGAAAAGGGGATCTTTCATCACTTCATCATATTCTGGTTCCATTTTTTTTCTCAGCAACTCGAGCAGTTTCAAACGGCAGCTGTTATTAATCTTTTTAACCTGAGGTTCCAAGCCTTCACCGTATTGACGACTCGGCAATTCCAACTCCATACCTGAAAATTAAACATAATTAAAATATAATAGCTATCAATAACTAATATGAATCACTAAAATAATAGATTGTGTGTGAAATCTTCGTTAATCATCATCCTAACAGACAATTTAACAAATTCAAAAATTGCCTCTTTTATATATATATATATATTTTCGAATTCTAATACTGGTGATAGAATTTCATACCTTTGTAAATCGACTGAAATAGTGATAAATTCAGAAAGAGATCACAAAATCTTCTCGGCTAGGTTCAAGAATCGTCGAAATCAGAGTGAAATTGAATGAGTTAGGGTTTATAAACTTGGGAATATGATATTCTACCCCTTGTTCTCCAAGGAGCAGAGAAAAATAGGTTTGATAGATTAGAAATCGAGTTTTAATAGTGTAGATTCGTGCTTGTTCGGTTTAAATCAAGTGGGAATCCAACCGGACTTAACCGACTAAAACCAAAAAATCATTTTTCGACTAACATGGACACGGGATCGATCGGTCTCCAATATATGACCGATCGATCTACTGTCGATCGAGCTATAGCAGATCGGCTAACCTGGGCTTCGCTCGATCAGAATATGGTCCGCAATTTTTTTTTGTTCTGGACATTTATCGGGATCGACTGATTCAGATCGATCGGGTGATTACGGGATCGATCGGTCCCGATGCAAAATTGTCTTCGTCGTTTTTGTTTTTTTCTTGGATTTTAATATATTCTTTTAATCATTTTCGTTTGAAAATATAATTTATTACTTAATATTTTTTTTTCATTATTATTTCGTATTTTTAATTGAAATTAGGGGCAGTATTGCCATTTAGAAAAAAATTAGTCTAATAGGACATAACCAATATAAGATTAGACTAATGGGACATAGTTACTGTTTTTTTGGCCCAAAAAAACAATTTTCCCAAATATTAATATTATTCACTATGTAAAATTTGACTTGTTACTTTTAGACAAGTAAATAGACTTGTTTTCTATACTTACAACTTATGTTACATATGAAATTGAAAACTGGTACATAAATCGTATGAAAATCGTAGAATTGAGATTTTTAAAAATATAGAAATCAGATATGTGTTGGAATGAAGCATATATCCAAATATATATATGAAAACTTTATAATATTTATGACTAAAAAGTATACGATTCAGATTAAAAGAATATATTTATTCATTTATAATAATTTTAAATGATTTGATATTATAATTTGGAAAATATAAATAAATTAAGGTTATATATTTATTATCAAATTAAGTATTTTAATATTTCATAAGTAACTGACACAATATATTTAAATACATAGGCTATATATGATTACAATATGATAAATCCACCACATTAATAGTTAATTAGGTATACAGCAAAATTGCAAGAAAAAGAAAACGGTAAACCACTCCCTCGGCGAACAAAATTGCAAGAAATGAACATATATATTGGTATGGCAAAATGTAACACTTTCTTCAAATAACCCTGCTAAAATATATTTTCATAAAACAAATTTGATCTGAAACATTCTATTGATGAAAAAACAGATATTATATAGAGAGTAAAACTAAGCTAGCAAATAGTAGTAAACAACAACTTACTATGGAAACCGGCAGATTTGAATAGAATCTCGGGAAGCTAAAGCAAAATATAATATATAGAAATTAAAATAAATCCAATCTTAGAAACTAAATCATATAACAAAACATCCAAGCAAACAGAGATACTCAAAGAAGATCGAGAAGATAAACACACACCAGAGAACGAGTATTATTTGACGATAATCTACTTCCCAATATATTACTCTTACGACAACTTGACAAGCCAAGAAAAAACATAGAACACAACCCCATATGCTAATGAAAACATAACTTTTTGACAATCAAACCTCCACGCTAGGTGTGTAGAGAACGAAAACTCTCCAAATCCTTGAAAATGAACCAAAGAATTTTAAACCGGAATAGAACGACGAACACTACTTCAGATATTACCCGTTGCAAGAGAGAACAAGGTAAGTAATCTTTTCTACTATGGTAAATCTATTATAAGAGGCAAACTCAATGCACATGCAAATAAAACATACTCAAGAAGCTGAAACAGAGCCAAATAAAAAAGACATAATCAAATCCGTAAAAACGCCTTTAAGAAAGTCAACACCGACAAGTTCATCTACGAAACCCATAAATGTAAAATCTTGATCTAGAACTACAATTAGATAAACTTAAAACTTAATCAAAAGACATTCAGACTATAAACAAACCTGACCTACAGTGATTTGAGGAGCAGAGAAACCATCAGCCAAAAATTCAATTCATATCTAAGATGACACGAAAGAGAAGTTAGAAGAGTTTTTAGAGATAGAAACAATCAAAGATAGATTTCTCATAAAAAATATATTAGATGGAATAACATCTAAACACTACAAAATTGTGTTTCTCATAAACACTCTCATTTCGTGTCAGATATGAACTGTGTTTCTCCCAAAATTTGCCACCTATTAAAATTATTCAAATATCTACCCGAGCAAGTACTCTTAGGCAGCAAAAGACATTTAAGAAAAAATGGTTATATTTTTTTAATTAGAAAAACCTTATACAGTCATTTGAAAAGGTATCAAACCGAATGTCACTATTTACTCATCCATAACTAATATATATTGTATGTCTTTAGACAGACCTATTCACAATGGAAAAAGCTTTTGATGTATTAGTGTTGGACAAAATTGAAATAATTAAAATTTGGTCAACAATTAGTGAAAAACTAAAAGTTGAAGGTGGTAGCTTATAAATATTGAAAGTTGGATTGACTTTGAACGTGCAATGGCGCTTTACCGAACCTAACGGTTGACGATATGTCTCACTATTGTCCCACTCGATTTCAGCCGTTGGATTTGAATCTTAAGAAGATCCCTTTGACTTGAACAAAGAAAATATCATGAAATACTACCACGTTCTGTAAGCGAATGACTCGCGTTATAATGAAAAAAAAAAAAGACTGAGAGTCCTCAAATGTGTTACGATATCGTACGTATGCATTATTTGGGCTGTGTTTGCCCGAAGTTAAACAAAAGGTGATGGGCCTGGCCCAATTAAAGAAAAGAAAGATGTTCATGCTTTATTCACCTTTCGTCGTCTGAACTGAAGAGAGAGATTGAGGAGGGCGCGGTTACCTCACTCAATTTCGGCCTCTTCTCCAAACCCTAATTTGCTCCAAGTTTCCATTTTTAAGAGTCATCTGGGGTCATCTGAAGAAACTGAAGCCCTTTTATTTACTTGTTCTGCCAAATTTCTGAAATCTGGTCTTCTTATGGGTTCGGAGAATCATGTAGTTGTGGATGTTAGTTCAGACGAGGAGGACATCGACAGAGACTACTTGAACTGGCTAAACAAGGACAAATCCAACAGCACCGATGTAGTCGAGGACGACGACGACGATTGTGTCCTTTTGGACTGTGATCCCGACAAGACTAGTGCTGCAGTTGAAGCTGAAGCTGATGATGATGATGACGAGGTGCTTGTAGTGGGGCAAAAGGGTGAGGTATTGAGTTCGAATCCACCTCAATTTTCATCAAAAGCCAAAGTCTTTGTTTAATAAAAAATGCCTTCATTTTAAAATCCAAAAAAATCTTCGTTTGTTATTGTAGATAGCATGTAGAGATTTCCCTCACCCTAGACATTCGTGTGCTAAGTACTCCTTCAACTCAACATCACATGAGAGTTACTGCGACCTGGTAAAGTAACCCATCTTCTATAAGCTTTTTCCCCTAATGCCTTAATCGATTATTTTCCTTGTCTAAATCCCTATTTTTTGTTCTATTTTTTATGCTTCGCTTTGAAGTGTCACTGTTACGTGTGTGACATCCCTGCTCCTTGTCCATACTGGTGCCTCGCTCTCTCCGGCGTAGATCATTGTCATGCTAATGATAAAGACAAGACATGGATGAAGCAACGCGAATACTTCAGGACTGGAGGGAATATGCCCACCCTAGTACCAGCTGCCCATGCTACAGTGTCTCCGCCTCAGAGTATCATCCGCTTGTCCCAAAACCCGTCGCCAAGGAATAATAAGATTGAGATCCGGGCTTGCTCATCATCATCATCCACCCGTGTTGCTAATCTCTCAAACGTCAGAGGCAGGAGTAGATCATTGAGCAGCAGTGTTACCATCCAAAAGGATACAAGTACTTATATGGATAACTTAAGGAGGTCTCGAGTGGCCTCTTCAGGAACTCGGTCTTATGGTAACAGCGTCAAGGTGGGTCTCTATACCAATGCTAAAGTTTCACGATCCACCCACCATAGTAACACTTTTGTAGTGGCACCAACAATAAACCCAGAAATGTACGCTCAACAACAACAACAACAACAAAATTGTCATCTCAACGTTACTGATTATTGTTGTGCAGCGATGACCGGGTCTGAGAGCAATGCAGATCTGTTTACTTTACCTGAGTGGGGTTCGACAGTTCAGCAGCGACAGGGAACTAACCAAAACGTCTTGCAGACCAAGCTGTCGGAAGTTGAGAGCTGGCTTATGGACAGTTGTAACCAAGCCAGCCTGGTAGCTCAAGACAACGTGACATTCGATTTCGAAACCTTCCTGAATGATTGAAACAATACTATCTTCGTTAGGAAGCTAGCTTTCCGTATGTGTATTGTAGAATTTGTAGGGGTGGGTTTAGATAGTGAAATCATAATTGTTAGCTCGTATTACAATTAAGACGTATTATTACTATGATACTATCTCTAACCAAGTGAAGACCGAACAAATATAGTGTTAGTTATATTTGGTTTTGTTTTCCAGATTTTCAGCAGATAGATTTAATTGTTTGTTTTAGCGAGGATGCAAAACCAACAGCAGAGGAAGGGAGGGAAGGGTTTTTAGTTGACTGACGTCTGTATCTTTTCCTCACCAGAAAAAAGAAGTTAAATTTTTTGGTTAATGAAGCTAGTGTTGCCTGATTTTGTATTAGTATTATTGATGGTTTAAGCTTTTATAATATTTTAACCCAAAAAAATATGTAGAGTATGTTTTGCAAGGCTGCAAAAGCTTCTTCATTTTTATTCTAGTGAGGTTAGTAGTTACCTAATTCTAATCATGCAGTCTCTATTTTAGTTTATAAAGTGTCAAGTTAGGTCCTTTTGAATATAATTTTTTTGGCATTTGGTATGCTTGTTAACTTAATTGGGGAATTTTCAAAAATACCATTTTGAAGGTACCATTATTCATCTTTACCACCATTAAGTACACATTTTCAAAAATACCTTATTTATTAAAATGTTAAACACTCTTATATTTTTGTTTTTATATGCCTTTCAAAATTTTAATCCAAAATTCTAAATCCTAAACCCCCAATTCTAAACCCTAAACCCTAAATCTTCAACTCTAAACCCTAAACCCTAAACTATATACCCTAAATTCAATATTCTAAACCCTAAACCCTGAAACCTCAACTATAAACCCTAAATCCTCAACTCTAAACCCCTAAACTTTATACCCTAAACCCTAAAACATCAAATCTAAACCCTAAAACATAAAATCTAAACCCTAAATCCTAAACGTTCAAATCTAAACCCGTCATTAAAAGTAGTGGTAAAAGTAGTTAGTGTAAACATGAAAAGTGGTACTATGAAAATTATATTTTTGGTAATTTCTCAACTTAATTTCTGGCTCATTCACGCTCTTGAATGAAAGAAAATATCAACAAATAGTAATTTTGTTTTTACTTTTGGACTCCTTAGATTTTTTTGACTGTTTTAAAGACATAATAGTTGAGATAAAGGTTCGAGTTCATTCCTGTTGAGTGTTGATTTAGTTCAGTTACTTCTCTTAATAGGCCGATTTTGCGTAACTAAACGAGTATAATGATAAATGAGTTCAGGTTCTGGCGGGTGACCCGTTAAAGCACGATGTCTTGATTTAACACGACAGTCCAACTGTTAACCCGACAATAGGACAATAGTCCTTGCGGTGACACGTGATATCCTTTTTAGGTCGATTAGCACATTTAAACTTGCAATTTGCTTGCGAGTTATCACAACTTTTTCTTTTTTTTTCTCTTCATTTTTGGGTTCAGTCACCGACTTAAAATGTGGAAGGTAATGTAGGATAGTAGTGGTCTAAGTTAAACCACCTTGACCTGACACTTTGGCACCTGATGTCCTATCTTCTTCTTTTTTCTTGTTCTAAAAGCTGATGTTCTACCATCATATGTTCTATGATGAAATAAAAATGTAATTTAAAAAAAAAGTTTATAGGTTTATAACTTTCTTAGTAGGTCCTTAGAAAAAGAATGAATATTGGAAATGAATAGAGACATACATCTATATTATTAAAGTTGAAGTACAAAATCGTAGTGTTTGGAAACTAGAATAGGAGATTTAAAGAAAACTGTTTGGATACAAGGTTAATAATGGTCTACTTAACCAAAATCGAAATCTATACTTTTCAACATTAATTATAGGTTCAGTTACCCCGTTTTCCTGCTAATCATATGGGTTCAGTTAACCAAATAATTAAGGTAACAGAATATTACTTTATTTGTGAAAATATCTTAACAATAGAGAGACTTTAGAATAAATAGGTAGACGGAATTGGCTATATTCTTGGTTTGCAATCTTTACAATATATTATTACCTTAATTTTCTAAACTAAACTTCATTCCCACGTCTTTTATTTATGCAAGGTATATATCTCCAAACTCTCTTATATTGCTTCCCAATCTCCTTAAAAGTTGTCAGACATTCCATAATTGGTTATCTAAATTAACGCAAACAAATATAACAATCTTTCAAATACAATCCATAATATTTTTAAAATATATGATATCCCATGAAAATTTAAAGTTGAGAATATCCGGGGAATAAACTTGGCACGCAATGACTCCTTATAACCTAGCTTATCCACCTCTCTATATATAGCGACTCTAGGAGATACCTAATTTACAGCTCAAAAAAAAACATGATTAGCGCAAGAAGACAAACAAGTTCGTGTGAAACTTCTTTTTTTGAAAATATTGATTGTCTACAAAGATGATAAACCTCAAAGAAAACTACTAATGATTTTGTCAAAGAGGTTTTTAATAATATGGATGAGTATTAGTGATAAGGTATTCTAAAGGTAAACATCTTATGATCCACGTTTCTGTTAAATTCTGTTTTCTGTTGTCGTAGATAGAATTTCTTTTTGACCATTGCAACTATTTTTGGTACATGCAGGTTCAACCAGTGTTGCTGATAAACTGTCAACTATATCCTATTTTGGAGAGAAATAGTGATGGGGTATGTCTTTACAATCTGGAAGAGATAGTGATGGGGTATTGTTTTTTCAAGCATGGAGTTCAGGAAGTCTGTTTAGAAGATGGTCATTTTATTTTTAAAGTGTTTTCCTTGAGTTCTATTAAGGAATACTTATAGACTCGATTATGTTACTTTTTATTAGTGTTCTACTTTGTGTTATAACGTTATAATTTTGAACCCAGATATGCATCACTATCTAGCTATGCATCACTATTCAATCAGTACTAAAGCCATATAGTACTATGTAAGGCAATGGTTCAATCTTATTCCTAAATCCACATGGTATTATATTGTTTTCATCTCAATTAAGTATTAAAAATTACTAACCATGAGTTGTATTTTACTTTCTCTTGCTCAGCGTGGGAGAGTAACTTCTTTCAGATCAGATTGTGGTCGTTCCTACTACCACATGTTTTGAATATTAAAAAAAATTACTACTGCTAAACAAACTAAAAAGTACAAATCTTTGTCCATTAACATAGAGTAATCTCTGAAACTTTGATACATATATAAGTAAATACACCTACAAAAAATCAGCGGCACTTACTTATTTGTAAATATGGAACTTATACTTATACGAACATCACTGTCTTCCTCCTCCACTGGCTTTCCTCTCGGGTATTGTTTTTTTTTTCGAAACCAAGTCCCGCTTGAATATTATAAAATTATGTGTGAATTTTGAGTTAGGTCATTCTGGATCTGGATGAATTCGGTTCTGATGTATTTACCCAAAAATATCTAAATAACCAAAGTATCTAAAACGGGTTCGGATATTTATAACAAAAATATGATTCAGTCCAGGTCTTTTGAATATTGTTAGTTATATTATGATACATCTAAAATATATAATACTAAATATGATATATAAATATCGATGCATAAAAATATATTTCAGGGGCAATTTAATAAAATATTAGTTGGTTCAGTTGAAATATATTTAAAAATTATATGAATTAAAAAAAATCAATATAAATGTACTGTACATTTGGATTCAAAATCATTTCTTTTAACAACAAACTACACAAATATATTTATTTGTATACAAATTTAAATTACAATATAAATATTTAATTAATATAGAAATATGTCATATTTTTTAAACAAAATATCAATGTAGAAGTATTGTATAGTTGCGTTCTAAAATCATTTATTTTAATAACAAACCAAATAAATATGTTGATTAGAGAGGAAATAAAACAAAACGAGAGAAACACATAGTTTATCAGAGACACTCTATGTATCGAATTTATTATAAAAAAAATTACTAAGATAAATACATTTAATAATTACAAACAATAATATATTTCATAAAAGTGAAAAATAATACCCGCGCTTTCGAAGCGCGGGTCAAAATCTAGTGTGTTTTTAAGCTGTAAGTTGTAATTCATAAACAAATATAACAATCTTTCCAAATAAATTATTTAAAAATAAATATGTCACATAAGTACAGAATGAAATAATTGCGTACAGTGATGTGTTTATTAAAAAGGTTAAATGTAAATTTAACCCAATTCAGTGTTATTAACGTGGGAAATAAAATAGTTAAAGATAAAATT
This sequence comes from Raphanus sativus, assembly GCF_000801105.2. Lineage (NCBI taxonomy): Eukaryota > Viridiplantae > Streptophyta > Magnoliopsida > Brassicales > Brassicaceae > Raphanus > Raphanus sativus. Next base: position 26,325,810 of record NC_079519.1, on the reverse strand, counting down.
AACAACCATCTCATTACCATTAAATGCTTGCTAGCACTATATCTTTCGTTTTATAATTTATTTCTTTTCACTAAAATTAACAAAAAATTGAAATATCTTGTGTGCTCATGATTTTTGTAACACATGAATACATTATTTATTAAAACTGATTTTATTTTAATTATTAAATTTAACTAGCAATTTCCATTGTTATAACATGTATTTTAACCTTATGTCTAACATCTTAAGAAAAATAATAAATAAAATTTCTCTTATTATATGGTTTGAAACTTAAAACTAGACCACATGTAGTCATATAATTGGTCAACTTATATTTTTTTACTAAGCTTTATATACATAAGATTAGCTTTCAAGTCACATTTATGGTATTAGAAAAGTCACTGGTAACAAAAATGATATTTGTAATAATGTGAATATGACGTTTCACATAGAGTTTTTTTTTTTTTTTTTTTTTTTTTTCCGTCTAAAATTTTTATTAAAGGGAAACACTCAAAAGGCAAAAGCCCAACTACAACAAACACAAAAGCCCACTACAGAAGCCACACACAAATCCAACATTTGGCCTCTAGCCCACTAAACCACAATGCTGGAAAACCCTAAACAATCGTATAGAAGAAGAAAACGCCGTTTACACCATTTTAGGTTAGCCAATGCAGGACACGTGTTCTCATCTCTACACGAGGAAGCCACGCGTCGCTACGCCACCACATCTTCTCCTTCAAGACTCAATACACCGGAATCTAACCGGAACCATGAACACCGACTCATCCAACTTCATCTTGGTCCTTTCCTCAGAAAGCTTCTACTGAGAGCCTCGCGATCTCCTCCGACACACGGAGCCACCACGACAGCAAACTGACCATCCAAAACCCGAACCAACCTTCATCGGATCTACACTTCAAACAAAAACACAGATCGACTTCAACCATCGTTTCACATAGAGTTTTGAGAGTAGTTTTATAAGCTTAAGAGTGTAAACGGGAAAAGCTTGCAACTTTAAGTAAAAGAAGCAATAGATGGGATTCATGACCAAAAAAAAGCGATAGATGGGAACAAAAACTGACAAAAAAAGATGGGAACAAAAAAGAATTTTGGATTTACCTATTTTATTTATTATAAAACAACAAAAAGAGATAGTGATTTTGTTAGAAGCAAAACAGTTTATTTGTTTCTATGGGAATTTAAAATTTTTTAAATTACCGATTAACCCTTTCTAATGGACCAAAGAGTTACATAAGTAAGAAAGAGAGAAGAAAGTAAAAGAAAAACGAAAATATAGGGAAAAAAACAAAAGAGGAAGATTTTATATTATGATTTCTTTATGAGTAAAATTATTTCCTCCAAATCTGCTATAAGAAAAAATGGCTTAAAAAGCGAGCGTTCTCACATATCCTCCAAACTCTATAAGATACATTTCCTTCTCTGAGATATTTTACTTAACTTTGTTGTGGAATCTTATTCTTTGCATTGAGTCATAGAACTCGTCCCCACTCTCCTCCAGCTTCCTCAACTGAATGCTCCTCTTTGTTGCTCGTGTGTAATCTCTTCCGCTTTGGGGGGGCAAAAGGGTTTCCGATTTGATTAATCTCCCGTCAAAATGGTATTCTAAATCTCTGGATTACATTTCAAAGTTTTGATCTTTTTATTTATTTTCATTTCAAACCGAAAATGAATGTACGTTTTGTTCTTCTGGGTTTCATTTGAATGTGCTCTGTTGTTACCTGGAAAAAAGTAATAGTGCAGTGATGAACATAAATCATCGTAAATGGTTTCTGCTGTTTAAGGTTTTATCATTGGTTGCTTTCATGTTGTGATTATTAAATTGGTTTTATTACTCAAGATTTTTTTTTTTGGGTGTGTGTGTGGGGTCTAGTTCTTGGGCGTTAAGCCTCTAAACTAGACACTATTGAATGCTGTTTGTGTAATTCACTTTTCGTAAATTAAATGTGTTTGCTTGCTTCTTCAGCCTTCTTCTACAGTTAAAGCTGGCTCGTTCGTTTGGGTCAAAGATCCGGAGGAGGCATGGTTAGATGGTGAAGTTATTGAGGTTAATGGAGATGATATTAAGGTCCAATGTACCTCAGGGAAGACGGTATGTTGGATACACTCTGAATAACTCTGATATATGTTGATGGAGGCTTGTATCTCATACTTGTGTTGAATTTTTATGCAGGTTGTTGTCAAAGTTTCAGACACATTTCCGAAAGATATGGAAGTTCCACCTTCTGGAGTGACTGACATGACAACGCTAGCATATCTACATGAACCAGGGGTCCTACAAAATTTGAAATCAAGATATCATATAGACGAAATATATGTGAGCTTTTCCTTTTGGTTTTTGCTCTTTTCTGTTTTTTTTTGTTGGCTCTGTTAAGACACTTTTTTGGACTAACATTTGTGTTATTTCTAGACTTACACAGGAGATATCTTGATTGCTGTGAACCCTTTTAAACAACTAGCGAACCTGTACAATGACCATATGATTGCACATTACAAAGGAGCCGCCTTTGGATCATTGATGCCCCATCCGTTTGCAGTTGCGGATGCAGCTTACAGGTACCTGCCATTCAACTTTTTCTTTCTCTTGTTCCCTTCCTTATTGGTTGTTTCCTGCTTTCACATTTTTCTTCTTCTTCTTCTTTGCTTGGGGTGTAGACAAATGATTAATGAGGGAGTTAGTCAATCAATCTTGGTAAGTGGTGAGAGTGGAGCAGGGAAGACTGAGACTGCTAAAACGCTTATGAAATATCTGGCCAAAATGGGAGGTCGAGCTGTCAAAGATCTCTCGAGCAGAAGGAGTGTCGAAGATCAAGTTTTGGAGGTATCTAATGGCAACTTGTGGATTATCTAAAGACAGGATTTGTAAAAGATCGTTATTTGACATGAATGGTGTTCTTTATGCAGTCCAATCCTGTTTTAGAAGCATTTGGGAATGCAAAAACCGTTAGGAACAACAATTCAAGGTGAGTGGAACATAAACTTTCTCTTAATAATGAATATCCGTTTTTATATGTATACAAATCATTATCATGTTGCAGTCGATTTGGTAAATTCGTGGAGATTCAGTTCGATCAAAGGGGAAGGATATCAGGAGCTGCTATCAAGACTTATTTGTTAGAGAGATCAAGGGTGTGCCAAGTGTCAGATTCTGAGAGAAACTATCACTGCTTTTACATGCTTTGTGCTGCACCACCAGAGGTAACATCATATGCCTCTTCTTTCTGTCTAATAGACCACAGTTTCTTGGAGATTCTGAAATTTATTGTTCTGTTGTTTCTCCTTATGTTATTTGACAGGACATTAGAAAACTAAGACTAGAGGATCCAACAACATACCGTTATCTGAATCAATCTCGTTGTATCAAGTTAGAGGGGATGGATGATTCGGAAGAATATGCTAAAACCAGAGAAGCAATGGGCATTGTTGGGATAAGCTCAGAGGAGCAGGTAAGTTATTTTTCCCTTCTCCTAGTAAAAAAAATGGTGATATATGAGTGTATTTGATTTGATATCACTTTCTTTTCCAGGAAGCAATATTTCGAGTTTTGGCAGCTATTCTTCATCTGGGTAACATAGAATTTACCAACGGAGAAGAAACAGACTCTTCAGTTCCAAAAGACAAGAAGTCACTGAAGATTGCAGCTGAGCTTTTCATGTACGCTGCTAACTTGAGTTGATCACTTTGAATGTGAAAATCATCCCTTTCAGAAACTATTCTTGACTCCTTGAATTCCTGCAGGTGTGATGAGCAGGCACTGGAAGATTCTCTCTGCAGACGTGTAATGGTGACACCTGAAGAAACGATATCTAGATGTCTGGATCCTGAGTCTGCAGCATTTAGTAGAGATGCTTTGGCAAAATTTGTGTACGCAAAATTGTTTGATTGGTATGTATTGCATTTCCGAGCATATAATTCTCTTTCTTAATTCCCAAAAGTAATTTTCCTAACTCTTTGCTTATTGCTTTTGTAGGATCGTAAACAAGATCAATAATTCAATTGGACAAGATCCTGACTCAAAACACATGATAGGAGTGTTGGATATATATGGATTCGAAAGCTTCAAGACAAACAGGTGCTTACGCTATATGCATCATGTTCGTTTTAGACAAGGAAAAGAATTGAGTAAAATGCTATGGAGCAAAGGCTCAAATGAAACATCAGACACATGACATGAATCTAGTTCTAGGAAGCAATTGATATATAGAAAAAGTCACTATTTCTCCTTGAAATTTCTGGAATGTTGAAATATAACAACATGTGGATAATAAATACATCGTTTATCTCTTAGTAAGAAGTCAAGTGCATGTTGCTTCTGATTCTTACTAATGCATCATGGTTTTTGCAGTTTTGAGCAATTTTGCATCAATTTGACGAATGAGAAACTTCAGCATCACTTTAATGAGGTTTGTCTGAACTCTGCTCTCTCTCTCTCTCTTCTGATAGTTGCCTTTTATTCAGCCTTGCTCCTTTTTGATTCATGATTCATGATTCTTTCCCTTGCGCAGCACGTCTTAAAAATGGAACAAGATGAGTACAAGAAAGAAGAAATTGAGTGGAACCACATCGAGTTCCCAGATAATTGGGAAGTTTTGGAACTTATTGAGAAGGTATCTAGTTTTTTTACCAAGTTTTACTGCGAGCTCTTTGTAAAATAGTTGCCACTTTCGCATGTTCATCACTCTTTTCTCACGTTTCAGAAACCTGGTGGTATTATTGCTCTCCTGGACGAGGCTTGGTAATCCTAAGAGCTTTCAGTTGTTATTATTCCGCTGCGTTGTCTCTGCTTTGAAATTGACGTTTTATTACCTCTGTCTTGCAGCATGTTCCCAAGATCAACACATGAAACGTTTTCTCAAAAGCTGTACGAAACATTAAAAAAGAACAAGCACTTTAGCAAGCCAAAATTAGCTCGTACTGACTTCACAGTTTGTCACTATGCTGGTGATGTGAGTAGAGCAGAGCAAGCATTTTTAAATAATGCAACTATGCCCTAAAAATACTAAAAGCACTGAGTATTCTTTGCAGGTAACCTATCAAACCCAGCAGTTTCTGGAAAAGAACAAAGATTATGTTGTTGCTGAGCATCAGGCTCTGCTAGGTGCTTCCAAGTGCACTTTTATTGCAGGTTTATTTCCTAGTCTAGTGGAAGATGCTAGCAAACAGTCCAAGTTCTCTTCTGTAGCTTCACAATTTAAGGTGAAGTAAATGAGGTATTTTTCATGTTTATAACAGGATTTATTGAAGTCATTTTCTTATTTATGCAGCTACAACTGGCACTATTGATGGAACGTCTTAGTACTACTGAGCCTCGCTATATTCGTTGCGTGAAGCCCAATAATCTTCTGAAGCCCTCTATCTTTGAGAACCAAAATGTTCTGCAACAGCTACGTTGTGGGGTTAGATTCACCTTCATTTTTTGGTTTGTCTGAAAACGTTTGTTTGTTATTTTCTCCATGCAAGTCTTATTAGTCATTTTACAGGGTATGATGGAGGCAATCGAGATATGCCGTGCTGGATTTCCTACACGGAAACATTTTGATGAATTCCTGGACAGATTTAGTGTCCTAGCTTCTTCTACTTTGGATAAGAGGTTTGGCTCTCTCTCAGTTCAGAGGTTGAAAGTTTACCTAGATATTGAAAATGCTCTAACTTTTGGCTTGTTCCTACTAGTTCTGATGAGAAAGCAGCCTGCAAGAAACTTCTGGAGGCAGTTGGACTCAGAGGATACCAGGTACTCATTATGTGCACGTCAAGCATGGACACTTTGCTGAATACTTGTTTGGTTTATTTTGCTTTAACGTTCTTTTTTTCTGCAGATTGGAAAGACGAAGGTTCTCCTCATGGCTGGGCAGATGGCTGAATTGGATGCTCGGAGGACCGATGTCTTGGGAAGAGCAGCCAGAATCATACAGAGGAAATTCCGCTCCTACCTGCTCCTCAAAGCTGCAATAAATATTCAGGCTCTGTGCAGAGGTATCTAAAAGTTGTAGAGAATATTAGCTGATTCTCAAATATTCACTTAGCTAGAGAACAAATGCATTTATTATTTGCTTTGTTATCCATCATTTACAGGTCAACTCGCTCGACATATATTTGAGGACTTGCGCAGAAAGGAAGCGGCTGCTTTGAAGATCCAGAGAGCTTTGCGGATCTACCTTGATAGGCGGTCTTACAAAGAAGCTGTGGTTACAGTTCAGTCAGGTTTGCGTGGTATGGCTGCTCGCAATGTACTAGGAAGGAAGACCAAGGCCACACTTGCTATTCAGGTGGTGAAACCTCTTTCTCTTTTTTTTTTTCTTATCATCTTTGAGCTTTTCTCATCCCTCCAAATTTCTCTTAGACTCCGAGTTTAATTTTTTTCATTGCATATACCAGATCCATTGCCGTAGATACCTGGCCGAGTCGCACTACAAGAAGCTGAAGAAAGCAGCGATTACTACACAAAGTGCATGGAGAGCAAGGCTAGCCCGTAAAGAACTGCGAGAGCTTAAGATGGTGAGCCTAATCTTCTTTTACTTTTCCGTTCTAAGCATTTTACATGGAAGACGAGCTTAAAAAAATGTGGTTAGATGAGTTTAGATAATGGAGCTAGCAGCTGGAAATTGCGCTGTTTATTGATTGTCTTGAACACACAGAGAGAGCGAACATGCTCGTTTTTGGCCAAAAATGATAAACTGAAGCAATGATATTTTCTGTAGGCTGCAAAGGAAACTGGAGCCCTACAAGCTGCGAAGAGTAAGCTTGAGAAGCAAGTGGAAGATCTCACGCTGAGACTGCAGCTAGAGAAACGCATGAGGGTCAGTATAACCACAGCCACTTATCCTTCTCTTTTCGGTTTTCTATCCGTTCTCTGGATACTGATTCAACAGATTCTTCAACCTGTCATTGTGGGCTTTGACGTTGTAGGTGGACGTGGAAGAGAGTAAAACACAAGAAAATGCGAAACTGCAATTAGCACTGAAGGAAATACAACTGCAGTTCAAGGAGACCAAAGTGTCTCTCTCAAAGGAAGTGGAAGCTGCGAAAAAGACTGCAGAAATGGTTTCGGTAGTAAAGGAGGTTCCTATTGTTGACACCGAGCTTGTGGAGAAACTCAAGAGTGAAAATGAAAACCTCAAGGTAGGGAGTTTGCTATATATAATTAGTAAGGCGTTTCAAAGATGTAGAAACCAAAGCCACGTTTGAAATTTCATTTTTTTTTTTCATATGCAGTCCATGGTAAGTTCGCTGGAGCAGAAGATTGATGAAACAGAGAAAAAATTCAAGGAGAAGGTGAAGCAGGCTTTAGAAGCTGAAGACAAAATTGTTGATTTGAAGACCGCCATGCACAAGTATTCACTCACTATTGGTCTATTTGCTATTGAGTTTCCACAGAGATTTTTAAGGTCCTTTTTTCTTCATTTGCAGACTGCAAGAGAAGCTAGAGGATGTGATAAACGAAAATGAAGTTTTGAAGCAATCTGCCTTAAGCACACCTGTTAAGACAGCATCAGGACGTTTCTTCCCTGCTACTCCACTAAAGGTAAAACATATACTTGAAATGACTTCATCTGACTCTCTCAATCAATCATCCTAATTAATAATACTGCTCTTGCTGCTCAGAACTTGCAAAATGCCGAAGCAAATCAACTCACTGTAAGTTATGTCTTTTGCTTTTCCATCTACTTTTTATCTGATAGCCTGCTCCATTTCTTTTGTAAATCCTTAAAGATCCGTCTCTGCAGGGAACTATGTTTACAACACCAGCAAGGATTCAAGAATCCAGGGGTTCTCATATTGATCCTCAAGAAGTATGTTGTTTAGTAAATTTACTGGATTATGTGCTCTCCGTCCTTGGTTGAAGAGAGATTCTCCTTTTCTTGGTACAGGAGGATGTGGAAGCCCTAATCAGCTGTGTCACAAAAAACGTTGGATTTAGTCAGGGGAAGCCTGTGGCGGCATTTACCATCTACAAATGTCTTCTTCATTGGAAATCCTTTGAAGCAGAAGGAACCAATGTATTTGATCGTCTTGTTCAAATGATTGGTTCTGCTATTAAGGTACACTAAAAATTGAGAGGGTCCGTAGAAATATTCTTTTTCTTTTATCAGAATGAAAATGACTAATGGTTTCTTACTATTAGAATGAAGACGACAACGCTAACTTGGCATATTGGTTATCCAATACTTCGACCTTATTGTTCATGCTACAACAAAGTCTCAGATCTGGTGGAAATGGGGCCACTCCACTTCGAAAGTCACCTTCCTTGGTCCGATGGATGACCAAGGTAAATATTTATACCCTTTGTCTTGTGTTGATGAGTGTGTGTATACTCCAGAAACTAAAACAATCCTTGCCGTTTTGTTTACCAGGGTTTCCGTTCTCCAGCAGCTGAAGCGATTCGACCAGTTGATGCCAAGGCTCCAGCTTTGCTTTTCAAGCAGCAGCTTGCAGCATATGTTGAAAAGATTATTGGGATTATCTGGTTTAAACTGAAAAAGGATTTGAACACTTCCCTTACTCTCTGCATCCAGGTGCTATGATCCACAATGCTTCTCTATTTTTTTCATCTTTGCCTTTGTATCTATGTATATGTGTTGTGAGCTGACATGAGAAAATCTTTCCTCTAGGCACCAAAAACGTTCAAGGGGACTGCGCTAATGTCTGATAGCACTGCTAAATACTGGCAGGGGATTATTGAAGGACTAGATGCACTGCTAAGCACACTTAAAGAGAACTTTGTATGTGAAACTCGTTTCTACTCAGTGCTCTTGTCTCCCCTAAATGTCAAGAGATTTTTACTAAGCTTATTCTTGTTACAGGTTCCTCTGGTTCTTATCCACAAGATATTGTCTCAGGCTTTCTCACTCATCAATGTCCAACTGTGGAACAGGTTTGTATTTACCTTTCTGTGTTTTTGGAATATGAATCTGTATGGTAAGCAGATTTTAATAGACCTCTTCTAATTTGGTTCACAGCGTTATGACGAGACCAGATAACTGTTCGTTCATCAATGGAGAATATGTAAAATCTGGTTTAGAAAAGTTAGAGGTTTGGTGCTTGGAAACAAATGAAGAGGTATTATTCCCCCAAAGTACAGTTTTCTTTCTTCTTTTGTTGTCTTCAATATCTCTCACCTTTTGGCCACTCGTCTTTGATAGTATGCTGGCTCATCCTGGGATGAACTCAAACATACCAGACAGGCTGTTGGATTCTTGGTATGTTGTGAAACTTGTTTTTGAATTTTTGAGAAATTTAACTGTACTTGAATCTACTAAGTAAGAGTTTTTTTTGAATTCCCATCTTCAACACAGCTCTTCCATAATAAGTACAAAATCTCATACGATGAGATTGCAAAAAAATTGTGTCCAGTAAGTCTCTCTCTCTCTCTCTATCAACCAACTATTTTTTTTTATGGAACTTTGACTTTTGTGGTTATACTGACACCATTTTTGTCCGCATCACATCAGGTCCTTAGAATACAACAGCATTTCAGATTATGTACTCTGTATAAGGATGAAATCTACAACACAAAAAGTGTTTCTCAAGAGGTAAAAGCTTTCTGAGGAAAATGCTGCTTGTCTAATTATTTGTTTTTAATCCTTTGCTCCAGTAAGTAGTTTTGATCCTCTGATGATCAAACAGGTCATAGAGAACATGGCAGGAGTTATGACAGACAGCAGCGACTTCTTGTTAAAAGATGATTCTAGGTATGTATGGCTTTGCATCTGTCATCTTTACCCAAATATAAAAATCCCATATAGGTTGCTGCTATGATCATCAAAAATCATAATTATATGACCCTTTTTTGGCTTTGGTGTGGAGCAGCAACAGCATATCTCTCTTGATCGATGACTTATCTAGTTCAATGCAAGATAAGGACTTTGCACAAGTGAAACCTGCCGAGGAACTAGTGGAGAATCCAGCTTTCAGTTTCTTGCAATAGTGTAACTCAGTGAAACAAAAAAAACAAGAACACCATTTAAAAAGAAAAAAAAATAGGATGAAGAATCTCTCTCAGGATGAAATCACCGATTTGTTTATTTGTGTCTCATTGGATTTCTCTCTCTAATTATCCAAGAGAGATTGTTTTGCTGGGAGAGTAAAAAAGACATCCGGTTATTTTTTATGGGTCACTTCTTCTGTTGGTGGAAACAAGGAACTTTTGGTATAGTTTGTACAAAAGACGATCAATATATATTGAGTATAAAAGAAAAAAAGTTTTTAGGATAAGAAAATAAAATGATGTTATTATCTGTTATAGATTGATGACATGCATTTATCTGTGTTTTTTGTAGTTTTCTTGTGTCTAATTATTTGATAGAGAAAATCTCATTTTAAACCATGAAGGCACTTTAAACTTTGGTGCTCAAAAACTCACACTTCAATCTTTAAATCAAGAGTATTTAGGTCATATACACACAGAAATTGTCGAAATTTGGAGAATACCCAAGACACTGTTGAATTTTTTTTAATACCGAAACACCCCTATACGACTACAGCTCATTTATCTTGTACTTGTATATTCTGTGTCAGAGACTAGACGCTAAGACCCTATTCTACACACCACAGGCTGTATTCCCATATTACCCAAAAAGACACCAAGGGTAGACGAAAAACAACAATTACATTTTTTGCAGTTTATTAGTTGTGTTTGAACTCACAACCTTTCATGTCTCTCTCTTCTTAAACATTATATCTTTGATTCTCTTCTTCGTTTTAGAGAACCATTAGGATTTTACTAGGCGAGATGAATGATTTGCGGTTGCCGGAGCATGTTTGTTGCCAAGTCTAAGCATGATTGCAATGATTCTCAAGGATACGAAGAAGAAGAGCTAGATGTTTCTGAATCAACCCCACCCCTATAGTGGTTCGATTCTGTGTAAATCCAACACACGTTGAAGCGCTAGTTGAGGAAGCGAAGGTTAGTATCTGAGATAATAATTCCTCTGATATTTTGTGGTTAAAATCACCCCCACTACAATTTATGTTACTTACTTATGACTAAGTCCATTAATTAGAGTAGACGTTATTTCAAAACGTCACTACTAAGAATTATATTAGTCCTTATAATATGTAGTGACCGCTTCATAGTATACTACCATCTTTGTTTAACTTGCTGCATTAGTAATGGTTAAGGATACTGAGTGAACATTATCACAATTAGTAACTGCGAAATTATGTTGTTGATGCTAATGATTATCTTGATTCTTAAGTAACTGTGCTGGATTCATCTTAAGTGCTACATTTGTAGAAAGACCGTTATCATTAATCTTAACATCACTCCTACTAAAATATCAGGTACTTACCTATGTTTAAGTCTACTAGTTGGAGTAAAGATTATTTCAAAATGTTACTGCTAAGAGTTATAGTAGCGCTTATGATATATACTTACCGCTTCATTATACTGCCACCATTGTTTGTCTTGCTGCATTAGTAGTAGTTGAGTCTACTGAGTGAACGTTATCACGAATAATAACTGCAAATCTAGACTGTTGCTAGTAATAATTATCTTACTTTTTAAGAAACTCTGTTGGATTATCTTAATTGCTGTATTTGTAGAGGCTCAGGCAGACCTGGTGGTGTGATTGAATCAGATAGCGAATCGGAGTCTGGGTACAACGACTCACAAGCAGTAGAAGATGATGTAAGTGACACACCCTAAAGTGAAGCTGATCTAGGTTGGGATGATGATAGTGAGGACCAACGTGTTAACAATATGGTTCGCCTTATATGTGATGGTCATGTCTTCAAGAAGGCGATGTTTGTTGGTTGTCTTACCGTCAATGATCTTGCAAGAATGAAGAATAAGAAGTTACATAAAGAAAAAAAAAAGCAAAAGAGAAAAAGGAAAGAGATGTGTGCCATGAACATTTGATGTGAATGTTCAATGTTACCCTCTAACAAATATTGTAACATTAACAAATGTCATTAGCATCGAACATATATGTATGCATGATACTAAACCGCAATTTATTTCCATCAAAATATTGCATGATAACCCATAGTTGTTACATCTAATATATATATTAGATGCTAACATCTAAAAAAAAAAGCTAAAGAGAAAAAGGAAAGAGATGTATTTCCTCATAATTTTTACATGATAATTCATAGTTATTACATCTAACCAAATATATTAGATACTAACATGTATTTATACAAAAGGATCGAATCTAATTTATCATAAATCTGGAGTTACCATTGAATCCAATATATTTACCTAACCCTTTAGTTGAATGATAACACATAATTGTCACATCTAACCATTGATATTAGAAGCTAATATCATAGGTATGACAAACGAGTAAAAGCAACAGATGCAAAAGATGATTATCTGAAAATAATTGTCAACATATATAAATTAAAATAGATAATAAATTAGTTTTTGAAAAGCTAAGAAGGAGAAACGAGGGGATAGGAAGCAATAGCTGCAGACCTATATTTGAATAGAAACCTAGTATTACAGTAAAAAAATATCATTTATAGCTTATGTGTCATGGGTCTAGGGGTAAAACAGGAAAAAGGGAGACAAATGGCTACAGTGGCTGGGGTTTCTTTTTGGTTTCGGGTAGATTCCTAATTTTTGTTCCATTTACGCCTAATGAGCCAATAATCTCTTAAATCAATTATATTAACCTATTATATTTGAGAAAATTACCTAGACTAACTCTACTTTCTTAGTTAATTACTAGAGTAACTCCTCCTTATCATTGCACTTTAGTTTATGTATACAAAGACAGAAAAACCTTGTTAAGTATTCAATATTACAATACTGCCATTGACAATTTATTCCATTAATTAATAAAAACATAAATTATCTTTCTTCTTCTTTGTTGGTGTCGTAGAATTAGAAAAGAAGTTCCCAGAACTTTTATAAAATTAAGGTTCCACAATTCCCTTTTCCTGAAGAAAAACTATATCCTCCGACAACGTTCAATTAACTTTTTCACATCTCCGGTGTCGAAGTCTCCGGCGAGGCAAACCACCGTCGCTGTATCTGTGATCTGTGTTCGTCTTCTCAACCAAAAATCGAAACAGATTTCTGGTTTGACCCTATGCACCCTACTGATCTTTGTAATCTTAGCAACCGATATTTAAATTCTGTTTTAGTTACTTCATTGTTTTGCCCCTTAGTTCACCCTGTTTTTATTTGATTCCTTGCATGATTTATTGAGTTTTTAGTTGGTTCATCTGTTAAGGTATTGATTTTTTTTTGTTCCTCTATTTTGTGATTGAGTGCTTGTGTTGCTCTCTTTTTGGTTCCTCTGTTTTTACATTTTAGTTAAATCATTTACTTGTTTCGTTGGTTCATCATATTTTAAAGATTTGTTGCTTCGTTAGTTTGAGTGCAGCTGTCCTTAGATACATTATTTGCTTACCATTAATTGTTTAGTTTTGGTTTCATGCCAATGTTTTTTTTTTTTCAGGTTATGGATTCTTCTAGCAGTAAGCGCAATTACCCACGACTACTACAGTTATGTCCAGACTGATGGCATGTTGAACATAAATGTTGTTTTCTGGGTCGTTTTTTCTCAGTGGCTTTCTCTAAAGCCGACTTCATCCTTGACTTTTTAGGTCTTCCAGGTTGTGCTTGTATAAGCAGAGGCAAGCAAATCTTTGTTGTTATTTTTTCTGGAACTGGTGAATCAACATCTCTTGGCATTATGGAAGTAGAATAAGCGTTCAACAAGTATGAGCTGTGATAATAGGGGTGACAATGCATGAATCCCATTCAATGCAAAGTCTTCGTCACCTGAAGATGCGCCATCTAAATCATCACAATAATCAAATATAGAGCCTTCGTCTTCATCATCACTTGCATCCTCGTCTTCTTCTAAAACTCGTTCCTTAAGTTCAAGACAAAGTTGCATTGCTTCCATCTTGAGCTGTTCCAAAAATCCAGTGAATTGCCTCTGATTTTTAATATCCACAGGTGGTGTTGTGGGGTAACGTCAACAAAATTTCTTTGGAAACATGTAGCTCAATTCCACGTCGTAAATCTGCTCATTAACCTTGTACTCTTTGATCACCATATGAACAAAATCATCATAACTAGTTTTGTCGTCTACAGCTATAGCTTTACTCATCGTTCCTTTATCAACACCAAATAACCATTTGTTTTTACCAAATATCCATTGACCACAAACAATTTTTATTTGTGCCATGAGAGAAAAGGAAGAAAATAGATCAGTCTGAAAACGCCATTGACGTTATACAGCACAAGGTTTCACGTGTATGATTCTGTAGATTAGGGCTTTTTGCTTGTTTGGTTTAAATTAAGTTGGTTTGGTTTAATTGAATAAATTTGGTTTAAATGCTTTTAATTCAAATTATGGTTGGTTTGGAACGGTTTGGTTTAAATCAATTTAAATTATTGGTATATGAAATAATTTCAGAATTAGATGGTTTAATATGGGCTGCAATAAACCAATTCGGTTACAGGATTTTAAAAAGTCTATGGCCAAATCATAAATAAATCTGTAGCTGAAGTTTAGACAAATCTATCAACATGTAACAAATCTGTGGACAAATAATAAATCTATCAAATTCTAACTAAATCTGTCAAATTCTAATAAATTTGTGGTCAAAAATAAATAAATCTATCAATCTTAATTAAGTCTGTCAAAATTAAGTAAATTTGTGACTAAAGAATAATAAATCTGTTAAATCAAAAATAAATCTGTCAAAAACAAATAAATCTATGGCTACAGAAAAAATAAATCTATCAAACCTACGTAAGTCTGTTGAAATTAAGTAAATTGGTGGCCAAATAAATTAAGTCTGTCAAAATTATATAAATTTGTGGTTAAATGTGACAAATTTGTTGTAACAAATCTGTAGAAACCTTATTAAGTCTATAAATTTTAAAATAAATTTGTGGCTAAAGAAAAATATATTTAAGTTTGTGACTACATAAAACCTGAACTAAATAAGTTTGTGGGTGGTAAAATCGTAAATATTTCGAAAATTCAGAAATGGTATTTTCGTAATTATTTTTTTGTTAACAAAGGAAACAAGAGTAAATTAGGTATAAAAATAAACTAGTAATTAAAATAAAATTAGAATTAAACTAGTAATTAATTGACAAATAAGGGTTAAACTAGTTTTTTTCCCATTATATTTTGAAACTAACTTTTCTTTATCAAGTAAAAGTACGAGGTGTCAGTATTTTTTGTTTAATTAATAAATAAGAAAAATAGTTAAAACTAATAAAAATCAAATTTAATTTAAAAAGCAGAAATAAATGCAAAAATAGAAAAAAAGAATAAAATTCTAAATTTTGTTAATAAATTAAAATAATTTTTTAAGAATAAAAATAAATAAATTCAAAAGTAAAAATAGATAAATTAATAAATTAAACTAAAATTTATTAATAAATCGAAAAATCAAAAAAGTAATTAAATTCAACAATGCCAATGAAAACCATGAAAATGTAATAAGGTAGTACTTTGGTGGGGATTTCATAATGCTCAGTTTTCTGATGTATTGGTAGTTTCTCAACATATTGTTGGTGGTGATTTCTGATATATCATCTTTGACGGTGATAAAGTTTGAAAGATGATATGTCAAAATCCATCAATATCAAGGGCCATATATCAGAAATAATTACTGTTAAGAGCATCTTCATCCCCATTCCATAATTTACTCAATTTATAGAGTAAATGGAGTGGAAAATGGAGTAATGAACAAAAAATAAAGGCATTACTCCATTTATAGAGTAATGCCTTTATTTTTGTTCACTACTCCATTTCTCATTCCATTTACTCTATAAATGGAGTAAATTATGGAGTGGGGATGGAGATGCTCTAATACATTGGAAAATCGTCATATATGAAAAGTATTTTGAAAACTTTCACTTGCATATGTTAAATTTAGGGATTTATTTACTTTTTATTTTATTTTTCGAATTATTTTGAATTTTGAAATAAGTTTTCGAATTATTTTGAATTTTGAAATAAGTTTTGAATTTATTAACTTTTTTTTTAATTTTTAAACTTATTTTTATTTTTAATTTAACAATATTTTGTATTCATCATATTTGATTTTTAAATTAATTTCTAATTTATTAATAAATTTAGAATTTTACTCATTGTTTTGATTTTAAAAAAAAATTTAAGTTTTCATTTTTTTTTGCATTTATTTCTATTTTAAATTAAATTAATTTTTATTATTATTTTAACTGGTTTCTTATTTATTAATTAAAAAACTGACATTTCTTTTTTTTTTGTCACCATTAAAAAAACTGACATTTTATATCTTTTAATACACGGATGATTTTTCACATTTTTACTTGATAAAGAAGTAAGTTAGTTTCAAGATTTAATGTGTTAATACAATTGATTTGATTGTTTAAAATGTGAGTTTTTGAACATTGAGGTTTAAAATGCTCCCTTTTTACAGTTTCATGGTTTAAAATAGGGCTGGGCAAAAAATCCGAACCCGAAAAACCAAACCGAACCCGATCCGAAAAAGTAGCATCGAACCCGAACCGAAATTGATTAAATATCCGAACGGGTTCAAAATTTCGGTATTTAAAGAACCAAAACCGAACCCGATCCGAACCGAAATATTTTGGGTACCCGAATGTATCCGAAATAAATTTATATACTTAAATATATACATTATTTTTATATATAATGTATATTAAAAATATTAAAAATATATAAGATACCTTTAAGTTTTCCAAAATACTCGGAAAATATATGCAAATAGTCAAAAGTAAATGTTTAAAATAGCTAAAGTATACTGAAAACACCAAAATAGTTAAATATCTATTGATTCTTTATCCAAATATTCAAAGAAAACCAATTTATATGTTAAATTAAGGTATTTTGACATATATGTTATGAAAATTTATATGTAATATATTATCTTTCTTATAGATTTTGAAAATTTAAAGTATATAATGAATTTTGAAAATTTAAAAACATTTTAAATGGGTTATCCGAACCCGAACCCGTAAAGATCCAAACCGAACCCGAACCGAAATTTAAAAATATCCGAATGAGGCTGAAATCTTTGACCCCGAAAACCCGAATGGACTAAACCAAAACCCGAATGGGTACCCAAACGCCTAGCCCTAGTTTAAAACATGATTTTTTTTTTTGGTTAACGATTTTCTTTTATTTAATACTAGTGGTATTCCGGCGCTACGCGCCGGGTTCGTATATTTTATTTTTACATGAATTTAAAATTTATTTTATGGTCTTAGTTAAAAATATGTTCTAAAATGTCAAAATGAAAATCTGTTGAACAAACATGATATTTTTCTGATCCAATCGATAGTGGTTAGCAATCATAGTGTGTTACTTTATTTTTGAAATTGTTTAGTTCAAAGTAGAGTAGCATAAGTGGCTGTGACTAATTTATTTTGTAAAATTAGAATAAAAATCGATAATCATATATAACGAAATTAATTTAGTTGGAATTTAGACATAAAGTAAAGTTGATGTTCTATTTAGGGAACATACTTATATTCTCAAGTACCATGTGTTTAGTGTATAGAAGAACTGACATTTGGAATTTTATTTTTTAGACTAATCTGAATTTAGATGTATGTAATGAAGTTTTTTTATTATTATTTGAGTTTTGTTTATATATTCTGCTTTTTTGTTGTTGAACATCATGTTTTCTTATTTTATGATTTAGATATTATCCATGCATAAAACATATATTTTTATTATATTTTGGATTGAAGAATTTTTAGAGATTACATAGCTAAATTGTGTATATCAAAAACATCATGCCATTCTTTGAGTCTCTCATTGGAACAACCAAGAACCAAACCAACTGTACCATCACCATCATAAAAGTTAGCCTTCTTTAACTAAGAAGCTCTATAAGCCTTTTAGTTCTCTTATGAGTTCATCTCTTCTCTCGATCATTACGGTGGTTTATTGGAGCCAGAACTTTTAAATATGGGATCCAATCGCACTTTTATTATTATTTTATCTTTATGTTAGGTGTCACTTTCATGTGTTATTGATATTGGTGATTCCGAATCCAACAAACGGGAAATAGTAAAAGAACATAGTCAAAATTACCAAGATCTAAAGTCAGGTTTCAAATCCCCAAGAAGAGTGTACGCCGCTGTTGGATTCTGTGCTTGACAGAGATTGTCTTTACTAATGTTACAAAGCAATATGCAGCCGTTACAAAGCAATCGCTCGGTAGTTGTGGGATCTGAAAGGGTACGTTTGTTTTCTGCTTGGTATTTCCAATATCAAAATAGCAGAAACCCTATTAACATCTGGATCTTTAAGCAAAAGAACCTAAGAGCTCAATAGATATTCAGACACAACACATGGCCCATTTCACATGATGCAAACCATACAAAACAAAATTAATGTGGAGCGACACGTGCAGAGAGGCACGATCGAAAGTCATCGACCCTCTCTTTGCCTTCCATGATCGTACACATCACAGACTCGAACTGTTCTCTTCCCATAAAAAAAGGCTAGTCTTTTTCTACATCTTGAGGGCATTTGCGAGCTAAGAGCCATGCATTGTTACTAAGGACTTGAAGAGACCACTTGGCTGCTAATATTGCTACATGGATTGTAATACATAATGGGTTTTAACATCTCAAGAACTTGGAAACCTCAAATTATTCCATAGAGCAATCTCGAGGTTGCTATATTATAGCCAAGTAAGTATGTTGCATCAACCTGCACACACACAGTGAAGCAATCCATTGTTTGCAATGAAATAACGAATACAATGGATCATGACTGTCGAGAACCATTTCCCTTTCGCGTAATAGCAAGCCCAGAATAAATATATTAAAAAAAACATACGACAAAATCATAATGAGAATCAGTATAATTTGGACAAAATCAATGCAGTCTAGACTAACTAAACATTGTACACAACTGATTTCAAACAACAATCAGACAATACGATAACAATAGCAGCCTCATATAATAATAATAGAAGAAAGTGAGATATCTTGGCTATAATATCAATTTTAAGGTTTACGGGAACTTTAGCACATCATTTCTTTAACCACCATTCGTCCTCCCATTTGACTCCTCACATATCATGCGCATCTCCTATTCAAAGGGCTTGCTTTTCGCTTCATCGTGTAGCTTGCAATGCTGCACATAAACTCACTTTAGTTCTTGCGATAAAATGAACTCTGAGAATTCAAAAGCACATGGTTGCATAAATAATCAGTCTTCAAGAGATCCACAAAATTTTACTACTTAAAGTCAAGCATATGAGAAGCACACATTACTCACATTGTCCCCACTTCAATAATGCCTTATTTGTATGCCGTGTCATGTAATTAAATTCCTCATTTTTCCTGTAATAAATCTCAATCCATCAGAGCACTTGTATGCATAAATAACTTAGGTAGTTGAACGGGGCAGAAAAAGCCAAAAGCTATGGATCCAATAATTTTGTTGTAAATCTCTAGCTCCATCTAATAAGTGAATCAGTATCATAAAATCCCATTAACCGAAGAAGCATCGTCGCAGTTTCTTAGTTTCAGACTATACGCATAAAGCATACTACAATTGTCTGCGCCAATTGGAGGACCAGAATATTTCTGCAGAATCAGAATCAGTATAAACTAATCGCTGATTAATAGGAGATGGAAAAACTTACATATGATATGCTAACAAAGGAATCAGTTTTGATATTCTTTGTCTCTCACCATCGGCCGGCTCTCAAATCGGCAAGGAGAGTGTATGAATTTGCCACCGGAATCTGTTGCTGCTGGGAAATTGTATGTTTCTGGATATCGTTTGATTTGGACTGTGCATGCTAGGAAGGTCCGATATTAATAGCTGGAGCTCCAAGCGGTTACAGTGGAAACGAAGAGGTAGATAGAAATCTTTAAGTGAGCGGAGTGGATTAATTAAGGGTAAACTCAAAATAAAGAACGAATTAAATGATTGGTGAGACGTTACAGATATGAAAGGCGTCTACTTTCTCTGGAATATCGTCGGTGAGGTCTCTACCGGAAGAGGAAGAAGGGAAGAGAAAACTGATACGCTCCAAAGGGTGTTCTTTAGGAGGAGGAAGAAGCGCGGGAAGTTTGAGTTAGAAACAGAGCAAGGAGAGATGCTGGTGGAAGCAGAAGGTTTGGAACAAGAGGAGGTGAGCAAAGCCGCGAAGTGACACAGAGGCTTTGCGAGAATATATTTTATGCTTTCGAATAAATAGACTTTGTGCATTTCTTTTATGGTTTTATGCTGAGATTTGTTGAGAAGAGTCATATGAGACCTTCGTCTACGTTCGCCATGAGAGCGTAGATCAAACTCAGTACTTGTGAGTGATTCGTTGTATTTGTTCCTTTGATACAATCGGAGATCGTATTATTCTGTTATTCGAGTGTTGATAGGAGAGAATATAAGTTCAAACTTATCAAATTGGTGCGTTTGTGATCGATCGAACTAGTTATGGCGAATATTGATGGTTGCGGTGAGATTTCTGGTGATTGCGCAGATTCGAAGATGGCGACGAGTTACGAGATCTCGTTTCTCCACTCGGAGTGCGAACGTTTGCAGATGAAGATGCAAGTGGCGGAGGAACACTTCCGATCGGTGGAGGAACGGTTATGCTCTTACGATACTCGTTTCGATTCCTTGGATTCGCGATTTGATCGTTTGACTCAGCTTTTACTCGCTCAACAATCGACGAAAGCCCAAGGGAAACAGATCGAGGATCCACGATCGCCTCCTCCGGAGCTAGCGTCTTCTACACGTCCTGGTCATGGTGGTAACGGTGGTTCTCTCTCTGGTCATGGCGGTCCTCCACCGGGTTATCAACTACCTCCGGCGGTGTTTGAGACTCGTGAGAGCTTGTTGAAGAAGGTAGAGATGCCAGTTTATTCTGGGGCTAATCCGTTTGAATGGTTGGCTAGAGTGGAGCGATACTTTCGCTTGGGAAATTTTCATGGGCGAGAGAGGTTGCAGTTCATTTCGATGAGTTTGGAGGGGCCAGTGTTGAATTGGTTTAATGCTGAAATGGAACATGATCCATTCTCAGATTGGATGCAGTTCAAGAGGCGTTTGGTGGCTCGTTTTCGTCAGAAGTTGGAGGATGAACCAGGGAAACGTTTGTTTGCTCTTAAAAAATCGGGATCAGTGATGGATTTTGTGAACGAGTTTGAAGAGTTGCGCTCTATTGTGACAGGAGTGAGTGAGCGTAATTTGGAGGATGTGTTCTATAATGGTTTGAAACCTGAGATGCAGGAAGTGATCAAGATGAAGGAACCTAAGGGTTTGACTGAGCACATTACCGCGGTGATTGGAATGGAGGGTAGTGCTTTTTGCAAATCAGTGAGTGCTGTAACACCTTATTCTCGTGGTTCTCAACCTACAGGTAGAACGTGGGCTGCCAACTCGGGGAAGACAGTGAGTGCTAATGATAAGGCGGGGTCGTCATCTAACAGTACCTTTCGTCCTCGCCTGGTGCATACGGATGCTGAATTGGATCAGATGCGTCGTGACGGCATTTGTTTCAAGTGTAAAGGTCCCTATGTTAAACCTCACTTGTGTCCCAAGAAGGAGCTACGGTTGATGACGGTGATCAATGGTTTTGAGGTGGAAGTCCTTGATGAGGGGGAGTTTCAGTCTGCGGGAGTTGATCACAGTCAAGCTGAGTTGTCGTTGAATGCTTTTTTGGGCATTGAAACGCCAACTACAACGAAGGTTCGAGGTGTGTTTGGTGCGCATGAGTTTGTCGTGATGATCGACAGTGGAGCTACCCACAACTTTGTGGCTCCTCATGTCGTGACTCAGGCCAAACTCCCACTGTTTACTGACAAAAGGTTTCAGGTGTTGTTGGGTACGGGTGTGACGGTGGAGTCTGTGGGCGTTTGTAAAGGGGTTACTTTTAAGTTGCAGGGCGCTCAATTCACGGGGGATTTTGTGGCATTGGAACTTGGTGGTGCTGATGTGATATTGGGTGTGTCCTGGCTGCGTACATTGGGCCCTTGCTTGGTCAATTGGGAGACTCAGGAGATGGCTTTTAAGTTGGGTTCTGAGACAGTTCACTTACGAGGGGATCCTTCTCTACATTTCGGTTCAGTCGCTCTCAGATCGATGTTTGTTCCGGATTTTGCAGAGGTGTTGGAGTTGGGTGAAGCTGCTGTAGTAGATGAGGTGTTGCCTGAGAAGGTGAGTACGTTACTAACGGAGTTTGACGGCGTGTTTGCGGTTCCAACGGAGTTACCACCGGTGCGAGGGCGTGAACATGCTATACACTTGACACCGGGAGTAACTTCGATCTCAGTGCGACCATATCGTTATCCTCACGCCAGTAAGGAAGCTATGGCTACAATGGTTGCTGACATGTTGAAGAGTGGGATCATTAGACCAAGCTGTAGTCCATTCTCAAGTCCAGTTCTCTTGGTACGAAAGAAGGACTCTACTCACCGCTTCTGTGTTGATTACCGAGCTCTAAACCGTGTTACCATTCCAGATAAGTACCCAATTCCTATGATTGATCAGTTGTTGGATGAGTTGCATGGTGCTGCGGTTTTTTCTAAACTTGATTTACGCTCAGGTTACCACCAGATTCGTATGAGGGAGTGTGATGTGGAGAAGACAGCCTTCCGCACACATGAGGGTCACTATGAGTTTTTGGTGATGCCTTTCGGTCTCACCAATGCTCCTGCGACTTTTCAAGGGCTGATGAACGAGATATTTCGCCCCTTCTTGCGGAAGTTTGTCTTGGTTTTCTTCGACGACATCTTGGTGTATAGTGCTACTGAGGAAGAGCATGTGGAGCATCTTCGGTTAGTGCTGGCAGTGTTGGCAGAGCAGGTGTTGTTTGCTAATCGTAAGAAGTGCGTTTTCTCTCAACCTCAAGTGGAGTATCTTGGTCATATCATCTCAGCTAAGGGTGTTGCAACTGATAGTTCCAAAACTGAAGCTATGATGAAATGGCCAATACCGCGTCATGTCAAGGATTTGCGGGGTTTCTTGGGCTTGACTGGATACTACAGGCGTTTTGTCCTCAGTTATGGTGTTTTGGCGAGGCCTCTCACTGATCTTATGCGCAAAGATGCTTTTGGTTGGTCTCAGGTAGCGCAGACAGCGTTTGATCTTCTGAAACAAGCTATGGTCACTGCTCCGGTGTTGGCTTTGCCTGACTTCACAGAGACATTTGTGGTCGAAACTGATGCGTCTGGTGTGGGTTTGGGCGCTGTGCTCATGCAGAAGAATCGGCCGATTGCCTACTTTAGTCGAAGTCTGACTCCAAGGGAACAACTGAAACCGGTTTATGAGCGTGAGCTCATGGCTATTGTTTTAGCTATTCTCAAGTGGAAACACTACCTCGTTGGGCGCCGCTTCACAGTTCACACCGATCAAAAGAGTTTGAAGTTCTTGCTCGAGCAACGAGAAGTGTCCTTGGAGTATCAACGTTGGCTTGTACGGCTGTTGGGTTTTCAATTTGACATCGTAAACAAGCCATGCATTGAGAATAAAGCTGCTGATGGTCTTTCTCGACAGATGCAGGGTTCTGTTGAGGAGACTAGCTCGTCCTTGTTTGCCTTAATTGTTCCTCGTGTGCTTCAGTTACAAGATATCTATGAAGAGATTGAGTCTTCTGGTAGCATACAGGCTCTTAAGCAACAAGTACTAGCCGGAGAACCTGTGAAGAAAGGTTACTCTGTCATTGATGGCAAGCTTTGGTATAAGAAACGATTGATGATTCCTCATACATCGCAGTTCATTCCGCTGATTCTCCATGAGTATCACGATGGTTTGACTGGGGGTCATTCGGGCGTGCTGAAGACTCTCAAACGCATTCAGCAATCGTTTCATTGGAAAGGGATTCGTGTGATGGTCCAAGAGTATGTGTCGCGCTGTGTGATTTGTCAAACACACAAGACGTCGACTTTATCTCCTTCAGGCCTTCTACAACCCCTTCCCATACCTACTCAAGTGTGGCAAGACATTAGCATGGACTTTATTGATGGCTTGCCTGCTTCTGGAGGTTACAACGTGATCTTTGTGGTCGTGGACCGTCTTAGCAAATACAGCCATTTCTTTGGCCTGCGTCACCCTTACTCAGCGGTTGATGTTGCTGCAAAGTTCATCTCAGAGGTCGTTAAACTCCATGGGTTTCCGGCTTCTATCGTGTCAGATCGAGATAAGGTTTTCTTGAGCACATTTTGGAAGGAGTGTTTTCGTCTCTCGGGCACTCATTTGAAGTTTAGCACTGCCTTCCATCCTCAAACTGATGGCCAAACAGAGGTCATCAATCGCTGCTTGGAATCTTATCTCAGGTGCTTTGCTTCTACTCATCCTAAGACGTGGTACAAGTATCTGAGTTGGGCGGAGTACTGGTACAATACTTGTTTCCATACGTCGATTCAGTCTACTCCTTTCAAGGTGGTGTATGGACGCGAGCCTCCTACGTTGGTTCGCTATGAGAGTGGGTCCACTACTAACTTTGATTTGGAGTCTATGTTGATTGCTCGTGATCGTAAGTTGGATCAGCTGAAGGTGTTCTTATTGAAGGCGCAGGAGGCTATGAAGCGTTCAGCTGATAAACATCGTCGCGAGCTGTCTTTTGCAGTAGGTGATAAGGTGTTTTTGAAGCTGCGTCCTTATCGCCAACACTCAGTGATACGTCGCTCTTGCCAGAAGCTTGCAGCTAAGTTTTACGGACCGTTTGAAGTAGTAGAGCGGATTGGGAAGGTTGCGTACCGCCTACGTCTTCCAGAGGGTTCTCGTATTCATGACGTGTTCCATGTGTCTCAACTTAAACCAGTGGTGGGGTCGACTGATCAGGTGACTCCGTTACCTACTACGTTCTCTGATCAGGGAGAGTTCATCTTGGTTCCTGCGATGATCTTGGCTACACGTTACACGGCGGATGGATATTTGGAGATCTTGGTTCAGTGGGAGAGTTTACCGGCGCATGAAGCTTCGTGGATTCTGGGCTGGGAGTTTGCACGCTAGTTTCCGTCTTTTCCGCTTGAGGACAAGCTTCGTCTCGTTGGGGGGGGGGTAATGATACGCTCCAAAGGGTGTTCTTTAGGAGGAGGAAGAAGCGCGGGAAGTTTGAGTTAGAAACAGAGCAAGGAAAGATGCTGGTGGAAGCAGAAGGTTTGGAACAAGAGGAGGTGAGCAAAGCCGCGAAGTGACACAGAGGCTTTGTGAGAAGATATTTTATGCTTTCGAATAAATAGACTTTGTGCATTTCTTTTATGGTTTTATGCTGAGATTTGTTGAGAAGAGTCATATGAGACCTTCGTCTACGTTCGCCATGAGAGCGTAGATCAAACTCAGTACTTGTGAGTGATTCGTTGTATTTGTTCCTTTGATACAATCGGAGATCGTATTATTCTGTTATTCGAGTGTTGATAGGAGAGAATACAAGTTCAAACATATCAAAAACCTAATGCCACGTAGACTGTTTACAGTTGCTATATCGTTTGGATTTTAAAGTGGATTCATTTTGAAATCAAGAGGAGAAAGCCCAAAACAAATAAATGGCAGGAGTGAGGTCGAATTCAGAATGGCCAGGCGTGGCGAGAAAGCGACGCGCCCAACAAAAAGGAATGCGTGAAATACACGGATGACTCAGCGTTTCGACCAGTGTGGTTGCGACAGGTGTCACCATTTGCCCTCCTTCACAAATATGTCGTGGATAGCTTAAGGATGCAGATTTCCCAACTTTATTGTATTAGATATACACGATGAACGACCTTGAAGACCGTTAGAGGTTATAAGCTTAATGGGCCTTAATAAGCGAGCCTTTACATAGGTAGGCGTAGTAGAATATAGACAGGCCTTTAAAAGGCCCACATATCGTCAGTGTGTGTGGAGTAGACACATCAGGCGAGTGTTGTGTCTCTTTTGTCTGATCTCTCTCTTGTCTCCTCCTATCTCGATCGGTAATTAGTGATTAGGGCTGCTTATCTGGGAAATTTCTGAATCTCCGCCGTTTTGGTTCGATTCAGATTCTGCGGTCTTTAGTCTCAGTCTTTGATTTTTGTTCTTTTACTCGGAACCTTAAAAAACCCTAATTTTGATACATTAGCTTTAGAACGTTCTCTCTCGAGAGGTCATTCCATTAGATACATTAAGGTTAGTCTGTCTTTGTGTGTTGAAGAAGATGCCACCAAAGCAACAACCGAAGGCCGATTTGGCGAAAAAGCAGAAGCAAGTTGAAGACAAAACTTTCGGTCTGAAAAACAAAAACAAGAGCAAGAATGTTCAGAAGTATGTTCAGAGTCTCAAGCAATCTGTTCAGCCTAAACCCGATGCCTCTAAAGTTGCAGCCAAGGTTACATATCCTTCCTGTTTTATATTCTGCTGAAATGGGGTTTTGAGTTTCTTGAATGATTAGGAGTTAGTTTTCGTGATAGAGTAGATATTTTATTTATTTATATAGTGATAGTTTGTAATTAATTCTTTCTTCGATTAGATTCTTACCGAAAGAATATGTTTTTTTTTTTTGCTTGTTTTGATTTGGTGTGAGGACAGAAAAAGAAAGAGGAAGAGAAAGCGAGAGAACAAGAGTTGAATGAGTTGTTTAAGGTTGCCATTAGTCAGCCCAAAGTTCCTGTTGGTAATTTTTTTTTTAATTATTCGTTAACAAAATGCTCTTTGTCTGTGCTGTTTTTGATGATGTTTCTCCTGTTCTGTTTCAATGTATTTATAGAATGTGGTTTTGGTGGTTTTTGGCAGGTGTGGATCCGAAGTCCATCCTGTGTGAGTTTTTCAAGGCAGGGCAGTGTCAAAAGGGATTTAAGTGTAAGTTCTCTCATGATCTGAACATTCAAAGGAAAGGTGAGAAGATTGACATTTACAGCGACAAGCGTGATGAAGGTAAAAAACACACAAGTGTAACAACAAAGTGCCTTATATTTACATTCCTTCTTTACCCTCCTTAAACAATGATCTTATGTTGCTTTTGTATATTGTTTGAAGATGGAGATATGGAGGAGTGGGATCAGGAGACCCTTGAGAAGGTTGTGGAATCAAAGAAAAATGAATATAACCAGAACAAACCAACTGATATTGTAAGCCTCTTATGTATCTCAAACTTGTTACTTAGGACATGGTGTTTGGGTCCGTAGATTTTCTCTTGTTAATGCAGTATGCAAAATTCAGAATTGGTTTGTGTATGAATATATAGATTTTAGATGAGATGGCTACTCATTGATTAAGTGAAGTGATGCACAAGTTCCGGTCCTGTTTACTTGTTTATTTTGCTTTCTGCTTGGATCATAACAGTCAAGAACTCATGCGTCTATGCATTTGTTCCTCATTGTATTGTCTATTAACAATGTACTTGGCTAATTCGATATCTGACATGACCTTGTGTGCTCATTCAACATGTTCAGAAATGTCTCGCAGAGTTCGATGAGCTTATTTCATGAGAGATTTGAGCTTCCCTTAAGATGTTTAATATTTGTTTACCGATGTACATAAAAATATAGGTTTGCAAGTATTTTCTGGACGCGGTGGAAAAGAAACAGTATGGGTGGTTCTGGGCTTGCCCCAATGGTGGGAAAGAGTGTCATTACAGACACGCTCTTCCTCCTGGATATATCCTCAAGTCTCAGATGAAGGCTCTCTTGGAAGAAGAGTCACAAAAGATGCCAGTTGAAGAAGAAATCGAGAACGAGGTTTTAATACTCTTACTTCCAGCTTCTCCCAATCTCTGCTCATAGCTGTCTAGGTCTCTTAAGTTTTGATTTGTATTGTTACAGCGTGCGAAACTGAAAACGGCAACACAAATGACACCGGCGCTATTTATGGAATGGAAGAGGAAGAAAATAGCTGAGAGAGACGCAGGTTTGGCTGCTTCTCAAGCCGAGAGAGCCAAGAACGACCGTATGAGGTAATAATAATAAATCCAACCGTTCTTCATTTTGTTTCCTCGTAAGAAGCTGATTGATTCATTGTGTTTGTTGGATCTCAGTGGTCGGGAGCTGTTTCTGTCGAATGCAAGCTTGTTTGTGGATGATGCTGAGGCTTTTGAAGAGTACCAGAGGGAAAAGGAAGAGGAAGAGACTGAACAGAAGGTGAAGAACTCTCTTCCTCTTCCTCTTAAAACAACCAAGTCCATGTTTAATGGAATCTTGAGTTTTTTTTTTTTTTGCTTTCTCAGGCAAAGGACAAAGAAACAGAGGCCCCTGGGACAAGCAGGAGCAGTGGTGATGCTGAACAGAGTTCGAAAGAAGAGGACGAAGATGATGATGATGATGATGATTTGGACATGGATGAGCTTGATGAACTGGAAGCAAGCTTGTCGAAAGCATCGATCCAGATTCGTGAGCCAAACGATTAAGGATCATCATATCATATTTGAGGTGAAAATATGTGTGACAGAGAGAGGTGGAGGAGAGGAAAAAGCACATGTTTTGCTCGCTCTTGTGTACTTTTTTGATGACTTGGATTTCGCAGACACTAAAAGGTGTTTGAATAAATCGATTACTGTGTCTTAAGATCGTAATGTCTCATCAAGGACTGGTGTTATTTTCTTTTTGTTCTTAATGTTTTCAAGTAAAATATCATCGTCATAGATAACTTTTATTGTGTGTAAGAGAGATGTTATACAGCAAGAACATCGACAAATTAGTCCTCCCCCACAACATCAAGATTTCAACAAATTAGCCCCATAACTATTAATTTATACTATTCTGGGACGTTAAATTCATATAATTTTCACATTAGCCCCGTAGCTCTTACAATTCTCTAAATAACGCCAAAAACTTATCGCAGATTTACACATTAGCCCCACTAGAGAAGCCATAGCACCGAGATCAGATTGAGCTAAAAGAAGAGCTTGTTACCTCGCGCGCTGAAGAAGACCGTTATAAAACGTCATGGCATCTCTCCTCCGTCTATCGGAAGCGTGAAATCTCTCTCTTCTCCGTCCTGCATCAATTGATGATAGCTGAACAGTCTCTCTCTCGATTAATGAATCCGTGATGAGAAGAGGGAATCAGCGAGCGGAAACACTAAAGAAGAAGAAGAAGACCGATGAGATCTTCACGAATCCTGATCCTTCGACCTCTCGAGGTGTCTCATCAATCCCTCAATTTTGGCTTTTTTTACTATCTTTGTATTGATGATCTCTCTCTCTCTCTCTCTCTCTCTCTCCGTTGCTGTTTTTTTCTGATTTAGATATGAAACGAAAGAGGAATGTGACATTCGTCGATGTTGATCATCAAAGCGGACCATGTGAGTTTGTGTGTGAGTTCGTCTCACTCTCAGCTTCTCTGTTTTATTCTCAGATTCTCTTCTTCTTCTTCTTCTGCAAAAGCAGTTGATGCCAAGACCTCGGAGTTTGCCTTCTTCAACAAGTTAAAGTCTAGTTTTGGTCGCTCCTCCCAAGCTTCTTCTCCTGGCTCTAATTGTTCAATCAAAGTGAAACAAAATCCAAAATATTTTGAATCCAGAGGTTAAATCCACTACGGTTTTGGGCTTTTATCATCTCTTCTTGTGTCTCCTGCTTACGCTTTTCCCCTGGATTGATTGATTTTCAGTAGATGCAGTAACGGACCGCCAAGCTAAAGATATACCCAATACTAGCTTCTCCACTCCCATTCATAATCCCTCACTTCTCAACTTTACTCGAAAGAATGATAAAGGTTTTGTTATTTTTTTTTTTTTTTATGTTGATAGACCTCTTGCCTGTGAGGATCATTTTTTGTTTCCATTTCATTCTTATACTTGACTTGAATCTAATTATTTCTGTTTTTCTTATGAGAAAGATACTGGGAAGAAATGTTCTTCAGGGTTCAATAGAGATAAGGACAACGTTCTAGAGGATAACAACAACCTGAGATGTGGAGGTATAGTACTCTGGATATTATCTTTATTGTTAAGATTGATCAAATCAACATGATGATTCTGTAGTCTGGATGGATTTTCAGGAAGCATTGATGACAAGGAAGAAGACTTTTTCTCTGTGAAGAGGAAGAGATTGAACCAGTGGGTCAAACATACTTGGTTTCCTGAAATCCCTAACGTCACCTCAAACGGGTACACTATAGAGCTTTTTGTTTAACTTCTATCTTAATGCTTGTTCTCAGAAGGAAGTCATTCTCTCAGGGGCGGTTTAGTTTCTCTTCTCCTAACTCGGCTCTTCCCTGGAACCGATGAGAGACATGTAAGCTTAAATAGAGTATCTGGACTGCAACGTTTAATTTCGGTTGTTCTTGATGCACTTTTTGGTTGCCTCTCTCAGCCTTCTAGGTTTCCCAAGGAGAGGACAGATAGAGTTCTTGATTCTCCTGGTTCAAAGTTTCTCAAGAGGTCCCATGAAAGCTATACAGAAGCTGACCAAATGGAGAAGAACAGATCGATACCTTGGTGTGGATGGCTGGAAAATAGCAGCGCACAGAGTCTGCAGTTTGCAACGAATCAGCATGTTCACAGCAGTTTCATCCGGAGAGATCCCCAAGACTTTAGCTTTTCCATCTCATATCCTAAGATATCGTCGGTTTATAGACCTCCACGGTTGACACAGAAGGCGTCCCTGTCTTTTCCTGTTGAAGAGACTCTGGACTCTAGCCTCCAATTCGGAAACTACAAGCCTCTTTCACTGGGTTATCATGGAGATCAAATTGGATACAGCTCAGAGGCCTTACCCTATGATCACAGGGAGCCTTCTTCTGCATTACTTCTAGAGTGGAACACTGAGAACGCAAGCACCAGAAAGACTGATTATTTGCAACCAAGTAATCATCACACAGAACTCATCACGTGTCCAAATGCATCATCATCATCTTTGGCTGATGATCCATGGAGGTCTGACCATTCTTCATCCCATGATGTTGTTACAAGGGAGCTGTACCCTTTGCCTCTGTCCTCTCATTACACTTCAGGCAGTTTCCTCCTGCCAGCAACAAACCAAACCAGCCATTTTGAGCATGAATTCGAGAGGCATATGATTGATGAAGATGATGTAGTTGCAGCAAACCGAAATCTCCAAACATTTCATCACGGGACGAGCTCGCCAGATTGTTTAACCAGAGACTTCAAATATTATCATAGTCCTCCCAACTCTCCATTGGATCATTCCCCTTTTAAAGTCACTTTACGTGAAATTGTATCCTTTCCGTTTTCAAGCATTAGCAATTCAGATTTGTTGGAAACGTCAAGTCCAACACGAAGTGATCGGTGGTGGATATGAGCTTTACTGAAGAACTACTTGAAACGAGTTTGGTTGCCACCAGGTCAATATAGCTCTTCTTACTCGCACTGTTCTGATAATTTGGTGTCATGCGTTGTTTCTTGCATTCTTTTAGATAAGACATTAAAGGTCAGACGACATAAGAATCGATGATTTTAGATCTTGTCCTAACCGCACTACTAATGAATTTAATTGAAGGAAATGTCGATATATAACTCGATCAGACATAAGGTACTGATATATGGTTGAGATGGATGGTAAGATGATTGCTTCTTTCTCACTCATCCTTCTTTCTCATTCAATTTGAGGGTCATTCATTTAGCATCAATCTCCCCAATAAATTTTGTAATTGTGAATGTTTTATGTATGGGTAAAGGGTCAGCTAAAAAACTGTTATACCATACCATCTTTACTGTTTATAGTTCTGTCACAACGTACTGTATCTTTAACGTAAGAGAAGAATGTATATTTAGAAATTGAAAGTACAGTAAAAATAGCTATAGTTTCTTAACTTCTATATCCATGTCCATGACAAACAACAAGAAACCGAGATAACCAAACATATGGTCAGGTTGACCAGACCAGAGGACATAAGAGTGATTTAAAATTTTGTTTTTAGCTAATGCAATGGAACCGAAATTCTTAAGAACCGGTTGAAAAGTTGATGGTTTGGTTATGAGAGCAGAAAACGAGAGTCAAACCGTGGCAAGTGACCACTTGGTCTACTGATTATATTTGGGAAAATTACCAAATAAGAACGAAAAAAACAAAGTTGTCGTCCCCTTGTATAAAACCAATATAAAGTTGTCTCAGTAGTATAATCTTCTATATACTAAATCGCAAATCGCCTTACCAATATAAACCTGACAAGTGGAAAAGTTTAAAAAAAATAAAAATAAAAATATTAAAATCAATCGATAATCACTTTCTGTCTCCTATTTTTTCTGCAACTCCGATTAATTCAATTCATATTTTTTCTCAAAAAAGTATTCCACGTTCAAATCTAACCGTTTTTTACTTTTCTTTATAACCTGCCTTTTTTTCTCAATATCTTCAGATTTTCAAAATCGTGACTATGAAACTCTTTTATGTTCACTGTAGTAAAGAACTTCTCTAACTTTTGTTTATATTCCCAGATTCCTTAAACTCCATCAATTTATCAGCAATGAAGGTATAACAATGTATTTCTCTACTTCTTTTATTTATAAAGTAATTTTCATATCTATTTTGTAGCATATTTTTAGGAAAATTCTGTTATCTATTTGCTACAGATGAAAAAATGCAATAACTTTTAAAATAGTATCTATATTTGCTGTAAATAAAAATCAGAAATCCACCTGTGAGTTTGCAGAAATACTTTCAAACAACGACGGGAAATCAGTTTTCAAATATAATCCCAGTTTATTTAAGATATACTTTACAATTAGTATTTGCATTTGTTGCACATATTTTTCCCTTCAAAGCTCAAGTTTCTGTTTGTGGCTGATAAGAAACAAAATCAGAATGAAACAAGAAGAAAAAAGGTAGTCAATCGAGTTTGAACTAATGATGAAAAAAAATCACAAATGTGATTATTGAAGCATTTAAAAATAATATTATTTTTAAAATCAGTTCAAAAAAATTATATTCTTTTCATAATTATTTTCTATTGAAACTCTCTCTTTATATCATGTCTCAAAATATCAAAAACTTTTAAGTACGTTTTCAAAAAGAATATTGTCATAATCTATCATAATTTTTAAGTCAAAAAAAAATCTATCATAATTTTGTTTTTTATTATAAATAGAAATTTATATCGTATAGAATATTTATTTACAAGACAAATACAAATACAAAGAAAAACATAATGAATATAGTACTTTAACTATATTTTTATGTGTTGGTATATATCTCAATCTCCAAATTTAAATTACTTGCAAACATCTATCGATCCTAAAACAATATAAGAAATATTTCAGTTACAAAAAAATATAAGAAACATTATTTTACCAAAAAATATTATTTTACCTTTTTGTTTAAAATGCCTCACTTTATGGGCAATTGCTATCCATATTTATAGAATATATAATTAAATTTTATTTTGATTGATAACTTTAAAATTACAGTTTTATCATGAAATAATTTAAATCATAATCATTTGAGCCGTACATAGGCACGGGAGTAACACTAGTATTTCTCATAATCCCAAAACTAATCTTATAGTTAATCTAATTAAAAACAATTTAAAAGTTAATTTGAATTTTTTTAAAAAAGTTAATGGAAAAAGAAAAAAAACATTTGAAAGGCAATAAAAAAACAAAAAGGGGATAAACATTTGGGAATATTTCCCGTAATCCTAATTCAACTTTCTCTACCTCTCTTTCTCTCTGTCGAGGCAAACAAGAAGGAGATTGTGCTCTTCTTCGTAACCCATCTAGTAGAGGCACCTAATTTCTAAACACCATATGTTGTATAGATATGCATTATAGAGAACAAGAGTTTTGTGAAAAAATCAAAAGAAAAACTATGGAGAAACCATAGATTGATGAAGAAGACAAGGGAGAATCAGTTTTTTTAAAAAAAAAAATTACAAGTAAAATCGACCAAAACACGTTTTAGGAAGTTAGAATATTTTTAGGAGATTTTTAGAATATTTCTTTAACTGAAATTTCATTAACTTTTGCAAAAAATTAGGTATTCTTATCCGTAGAAGACACCTTCTAAAAGTTTTGAAGAATGATAAAAATCCTGAATATATTTTATACTTTGTGTAGACGTAAGAGTACATTGTAGAAAACACATTCTCTGATATTTAGAATATTTTATAAAAGTAGAAGATGAATTCAGAAGGAAAGTGGATACCTTTACGGGTAGTAGAATGCACATTCCTCTTATTTAGAAATTTAGTAAATAGTAGAATGAGCATTCTAAAAAAAGTAGGTGAACATGTTTATTTTAGAAATTGTTTTCTCTTATACCATTTTCGTATAAGACGCATTCTACTTTTAGTAGAACATATTTTAAAAATTTTATTTATCAAGTTTTTGAACCAAAAAAAGTACCAGCTTGTGTATATGGATGATTTATTAATTGTTTATATTTTTAATAATTTTCTAATTCACAAAATTATTTATTTCATTAGTTTTCAGAAATACAAAGGGTAAAAGCGAGGAAAAATGGTCAAAAATGGTTTTATACCAAAGAGACAACAAACTAGTTTTTTGTTCTTTTTTGATAATTTTCCCTATTTTGGGAAACAAACACATCAAAAAACTGAACTTGATCAAGCACATGAATACCCACGTTGAATCCTCAGTTTCTGTTCAAGAGGGCGACATAACAGTTCAACACTTGGTCCTCGTTGCTTAAAAACCCACCAACATAGTGAAAAGATGCATGAGATTGTGAGTAAGATGCCGCAAGATCCTGGTGGCCAAGACATCAGAAGCCTGTACCAGCTGCGGAGGGGAGTGAACAGCCGACGTGGGCGCAGGTGGCGACATAACTGGGAAGGGTGCGGTAGATTCCCGAGTCGTGGAAAATTAGTAAAGCATTTTGAAACAAGTTAGTTTCTTTCTTTCTTTTTCCATTCGTTTATATCATCATTATTTGTTTCTGCGAACAATTTGATTCACACTCACTTGTTCCAATGATTTTGTGCTTTCTGCACATGTTTTAAAACGATGTCAGATCTTGATTTAAATTATGTGGATAAAAATTATGAATGAAGCTGGAATGCTAAATTTGATATGATTAATTAGGAGTAATAAATAAATACCCGTTCCAAGAAGTACTTAAGTGTTAAGTTTCCTTTTTTTTTCTTGGGATACTTGTCATTACCTTCTGCTCTTTCTTTGGTACTTTTCAGTAATAGAAGTAGAGGGAGGTCTAGATTAGTATCCCGAGACAAGGAGAGAGTTTTCAGAGAGATAAGAGTTCATCTTGGGAGAAAACTAAGATGGTTGAACAAGAAACATGAACTCTTTTTCAAACCGTTGAACCAAATGATACTAGGTGATCTGAGATAGGAAGTAGGTTTATTATGTAAGAAGAGATCTGGTTTGGATTATAGTAACTTCTCATAAAAAAAGTTCACCAATTAACTTAGCAGTACATACATATGTGTTTTAGGTGCTACTCATACGTTACATCATCATCTAGTAACATTTTTCTTATAAATCATATTCTATACTAAAGGTTGATTGCGAATTATGCGGAAAGTTTGTGCATTATGATTTACATATGTTTTTTTCTCAAAAGTTTAGTTCCATATTATGTGCCGGTCAATATTTTCGGAAACCAAAAAACTAAACCAAGATAAATCGGTCCAAGAAACCAGAGAATATGCGTGGAACCAAGAAACCGAAACGAGAACCCTTACCGGATCTCAATTTCTCGTTTCCTGCTAAAAGATTCGGCCATTGATTACAACCCTAGAAAAAACCAGAGGATATTCTCAGAACCAAGAAACCACACTGAGAACCTTAGACCGGATCTCAATTTCTCGTTTCCTGCTAAAAGAATCGGCCATTGATTACAAGACTAGAAGAAACCGAGAACTAAACCCAAATTTCAGAAACTAAACCAAGAAAATCCTAATTTATATTCGAGAAAATAGACCATGAATTCTAGACCAGCTCTCAATTACTCATTCCCGCTAAAAGATAATGAGAATCGGCCATTAATTGATTACAAGGGAGAAGAAACCAGAACTAAAACCCTAACCGCAGTATTCTAAATCACCGATCGGCCAAAACAATTGGTGAAAAGCATCAGGGACTTACGTTTTCTTGAGTTTGACGCTAAACTCAAGAAAGTTCGCAGGTAATTTAGATTGCAAGCCAGACATATATTGATAAGGGTTTAATAAAACACTGTTCTGAAACTCAAAGCACAATATTCTAATCAATAAACACTAGCTAACCACTTCCATAATTTTTTTTGTTTATTCGTTAGACAATGATGGCAAGTTCTAATGGGAATGATATCACTCAATGATTAAAAGATAAAGATATTGACTTGTGTTGATGATCCAAAGATATATAGACTGAAAAGTGGAGGCGCCATTCTGAGCAGCAGTGTAGAACAATAAAGCTCTTAAGATGACACTGATAGAATATTGGAGAATAGGTAAGGAGTAAGAATTGAGATGTCCAAATTCAAGAACAATACATATGGGTGAGGTCCAACATGTTTTCCATAAAAAATATGTGAAAATGAAGTTTATGAATGTGAGATGATTTAGAAAGGTGATAACTAAAATTATAATACTTGAACGAAAATGGTGATATTATTTTATAATATCCGAAGTCTATCAGAAATATTTCGACAAAAAACCTTGAGCTTTAAACTTCTATATTTCAGCTTATACGTTTGGAAGAAGTGAAATATTTATAAATACAAATCACAAATGGGTTTAAGGAGAAGGAGGTGGACAAGGATAGACACAAACACACTCTCCAAGTCCACCAGTGCTGCGGTCACAGTAGCCATTAGCCATTTGTCCGAAGGTAACCTTGCATTTGGAAGTACAGCTTTTACCTATTTCACATGGTCCCATACTTGCTGTGCATCCCACATTCTGCTCAACTTTATCCAACAGAACGATTTTCATACTTAAATAGCAAAATTGTTGTGATTTAAAATTAATCAGTAATAAAGAAGTATCTGAGCGATATTTAATTATTTACTAATAAAAAAGGGAGATAAATGTATACCTAAGGCAAACATAACAAGGAAGATGATGGGGAGAACAAATGTAGAAGTTGTCATCGCCATACTTGTTTGCTGCCTTCTAATACAAATAGTGATTTTAGTTGGTAAATATGAACAATTGGGTGACAGGTAAAAATATATTTATAGAATCCTAAACCAGCCCAATTTCAGAAATGTATCTTTATCAGTGTATTTTTGATGAACAAAAAATCTCTGACTGTGACTTGGTGTGTTATGAACATGGAAAGTTGACTTTGTTCCTTATGACTGTGATTTTATGTTTTATGAACATGGAAAGTTCACAGATGTCATGCTGAATACAGTAGTCACTGTTACCTCAATTTAGACCTATCCCATAACGTAATACTATGTACAAGATCATTTCTTTTTTTTTTGTCAGCTGTTGGATTAATATTGAAATAACAGTGCATTACACAAACCGGCAAAGAAACAAAGCCTTTCCAGAACCATAAGCCGACGAGGTAAACAACACCCCTCGGAGCCAAGAGAAAAAACAACAACGAGAAAACTAATTTAAACTGAAACAAAGAAAGGATAGATCACTGCGGGAGAAGAGAGAGCCAACAAGCACACTAGAACGAGCTAACCGAACAATCCACAAACAACATC
This sequence comes from Raphanus sativus, assembly GCF_000801105.2. Taxonomy (NCBI): domain Eukaryota; kingdom Viridiplantae; phylum Streptophyta; class Magnoliopsida; order Brassicales; family Brassicaceae; genus Raphanus; species Raphanus sativus. The sequence continues at coordinate 26,288,385 of NC_079519.1, read as the reverse complement.
AGATGAGAAGATCACCAAGATAGTCTGGAAGCACACGAACATCACCAACACATAAAACTGAATCGAGAAGGGTTAGAATCCTTAACCGTCGTTGTACACCCTTCAATCCCAACTAGAACTTGCCATTGGACCTTGAATGGGTTCTCCACGCGCCTCATACGCACCAACATTCCACAGCGAAGCCTATAAAAGCTTCCCGAACACGTCTTATTCACACAACCGGTAACTGGATAAAAACCATTCCAAATCCAAGACTGAAACGACCAAATCGGTGGAAATCGACCAACATTGGAGCATTTGCTCCTCCAAACATCTATCTCTTAGCAATAAACCTGAGGAAAAGCAACCCAGTTGCACTCGACGAGCTTCAAAGCACAAACAACACTTCACCCACAGCGAAGCGACACACCTCGAAACATCCTAGTCGACTCCTAAGAGCAAGGTCACGAGTAAGTATAGACGCTGACAAAACACCCATACACCTCCACCCAACAGCTCCGAACAGATCTACTAGCCCACCTCCAGATACGCCCTGGTCTATTCTCCGCAAGAACCCAAACCTCAACGTCTCAGATTCACAAAAGCAACTACCAATAACTACGAAGGACTAAGCACTAAAAACATAACCAGGCACTAAACGATGAGGGTACCGCCATAAAAAGGAGAAGCTTGTGACTGTACGAGACTACCAATCTTCACAGGATCCGTAACCCGACAGCCAAGCTCACGACCACCTCTCAGAATCCGACGCTACCTGTACAGATCGATTCTCCATCCAGGTAGAGGTGTTCAAGGATCAGACGCAAGAACCGTCGCATCCTCTCCATTCCTCAACCCAGATCCGAGGCTATACTCCTCAAAATCGTTCATTATGCCGTGATTAAAAGCCGTAGAAACTAAACAGGAGACGAAACAAGCCCGCTCCCAGCGGCGGTGAGAGGCACCGACCACCAGAGCAGGAGGCGAGATTCACGACGGCGGCGCTTCTTTCTCTTCTTAGGGTTGAGAGGATATGAAAAACCGACGCTGTACAAGATCATTGGTTGTTCCAGAAAAAAATTGTGATTGGTTAGTTGAATAATTTCATGTAGAAGTGATTTTCTTTATCAACGGAATGTAGCAATGATTTTCAGCCGACCATTTCTATGTTGTGTGATTTGGTCGGCTGAAAATCATTGCTACATTCCGTTGATAAAGAAAATCACTTCTACATGAAATTATTCAACTAACCAATCACAATTTTTTTCTGGAACAACCAATCAAAAATCATAGAAAGCATAAATTAGTTAGAGAATTAATTTCTTTTGTTTCATAAAAAGTGAGAGAATGTTCTGGAGTAATAATCACAAAACCAAGGGTTCCTAAAATTTGAGGATCTAAATTTTCCTTCTCATTTTCGTCACTTGCTTTCTCTCGAAATCAAAAAAATTCTCGTTAAATCGATTTTTCCGCCAAAATCACATATCAAGTTTTCCCGCCAAACAACTTTTAGCCAAAACTACAAAATATTTTTGTTTGTCAAAACTGTAAAAACAAAACAAAAACAATTAGAGAATTTGCATTGCATACACAAAACTTATTGCATAATTAACAACAGGGCCGTCTCAAACTTTTCACGGACCCTGTTCAAAAAAAGAAAATAAGATCTCTTTTAATAATCTGAAATAATTTTGATTTTTTTTTACAAAATACCATTATAATATAAAATAAATACATTAATTTAATTATTTATAATCTAAATAGCACCAATTTTCTTGTTATTAATGCAAAATCATTGATCAAACACTGAACTTGATTATTTAGCATTTTTCAATGCAAAATCATCGATCAAATCATCAAATTTGATCATTTTAATTTTTTTTTTCAGTTTTTTACGTTTATTATATCCACGATCAGAAATCATAATCTATAAATATAATAGAGTAAAAAAAATCTGGATAGTAAGCTATATACTTTTGATTGGACAATTCATTATTTTTTCTTGTCAACAGAAGTTGTATGTTAGTTTTATTTTCTTTGTGTTTGCTATTCTTAATTAAAAATGGTGAGGAAAGTATATTTTGTTCTCCGTGTATACCCTGTTCTAAAACGCGCCGCCGAGGACCGCGAAGTCGCCGGAAAAGCGTTATCCGGTCATCAACCGTGGCGAATTAGAGAGATTCGCTGGAAAAATCGGATCTAAAAGAAAAACTTAAGTTATTGCTTGTTTCGACCTATGAATCGACTAATATACAGATGGTTTATGAAATCTGCCAGAAAAAAGCAGTAAAAAAGAAGAAAATTGATCGAAAACACAGCAAAGTTCAAGAGCCGTCGAGTTTGAAAACGCAGAAACCCTAATAATGTAAAGAGGAAGACGACAGGTAAATGACATAAGTACCCTTCATTTAAGTTAAACATTTAAAAACATAAAAATAAGCATTTCCCACTACTCGAACCCGGGTCACTATACATATAAAGGAAGCCACAACCACCACACTAAGGAATGTTTGTTGTAATCTCTACAAATATATAATATATAACTAAAAATAACGCGCCGATTTATTTCCGCAAAATCTCCGATTTTCTCATTCGGCGTTAGGCGTAACCCAAGCGTACGAGGAACGCGTAGCGAGTTTCCGAACAGGGCGTATATATAATCACTAATTGATAACTGTTTCCTAAATATAATCAATTAGAATATTATTTTTATACCACCATTGAATATTCTAACACACATCAACAACTAATTATTACTTCCCAAAATATATAATTGATATAAATACTAATTACTGCCTAATTTATTGCCTTTTTAGTTGGTTACATAAACAAAATGAAAAATTGTAACTTACAATTATTGGTTATAAATACAAAAACTAAATTAAAATATAGTCATTCTGATTTTTATAAAAATATGATTTTAAATTTATAACTATTAGTAAAACAAACAAAAATATGGACCCTCTAAAATTTTGGACCCTGTTCGACCGCTCCACTTGCACGTGCTAAAAGACGGCCCTGATTAACAATCTGCCATTTGACACTATTACAACTTGTACATAAAAATTAGTGACTCAAATACCCTTATCCCACATCCATCATCTTCCTCACCAAAAAATCTCTGCGTATCCCCATTCCTCTCCCTTTTCTTCTCCTCAGCCAGTCTCCCCCATTCATTTACCTTTTCTTTCCTCTGTTCGTCTCTCCATTCCTTTCCCCTTCCTTCTCCTACGCCTTCTTCTCTTCTGCCGCACTCGCCACCGGATCTTACGACGTCACCGGCGAGCGTCTCCACCAAACGATATGCTTCTGCAATGCCCAGCTCCGATACATCGTCGTCTCCCGCCACCCCGAGCTTCTCTTCTCCTCCGCCGCGGAGACCGTCTCCTCCACTGGATCTCCGCTTCTATGGCCGTACTCGTCTCTGGATCCCCCGCCTCTACCGCCGATCGACTCCACCAAGCGATCTGCCTCCTCAACGCACAGCTCTACCACGATGTCATCCCGCCACCCCGAGCTACTCTCTCAACTCTCTTCCCTCTCCCACGCCAAGATCTCTCTCCTCCCTCCACTCCTCCGTTTCCTCTCTCTACTCAGAAGTTGCGTTCTTTTTTTTTGACTAGAGTTAAGGATACAAATGAACCTCAAACCCCTATAACTCGTTGATTCCAGACGAATCCAACGATGCTCCCACCAGATCTTTCAACGTCTCCGTCGTGTTACCTATAGAATTTAAATCTTTGTCCATGGGTTTACTAATCCATAAAGGGTTAGGGTTTAGTTTTGATGAGAGGAGAGGATTTAAGAGGAGAAGAAAAAATAAAGGCAGTCAAACCCATGGTCCAGGTGGAATTGAGAAGAGAAGAAAGCAGAAGAGAAGAAAACGGAGAGATGAGAGAGATGTTGTTGGAGTCTCTCTCCCCTGTTAAAATTATAATTTGTTTGTGAAAAAAGGTAATATAGAAATATTAATATTAATTTGCTACAGTCTTCTACCATTTAAACAAAAAAATTGATAGATCTTTAATATTGACTTCTTTTAGGTATATACGGCAAATTAACTCAAACAATTATTCCCACCAAAACTACATTTAATCTTGTTTTAATCACAAACTATAAACGTTTTTTGAATATTTAATAAAACATTTATAGCAAATTTTATTGTAGTAGATTTTCTTATATGGTTTGTATTGAATCCCATGAACCATTTATATTAATGGACGCGATAAATATTTGTCTAGAAAGAAGAAATGGTTATATAGATATGGACAAATGGATGTGGACTAACCCATCGGTTGCCTTTACTCTTTCTTTTACTAAGTAAAAAAAATTACTTGCTTCGCTAAATCACTTCGTTGCTTCTCTCTCTCTCTCTCTAAACAAATCACATTACACACACTCTCTCCTCTCCTTGGATCGATTCGGTTTGGTGTAACTTCTAATTGGGAGGGAATAGGCAGATCTGAAGGGACGAGAGCCAGATCGGGAGCGGTGTTAGGTCCATGGAGGAGGCTCTGGAAATGGCGCGAGCCAAGGACACGAAAGAGCGCATGGCCGCGGTGGAGCGGCTTCACCAACTTCTCGAAGCTTCCAGAAAGAGCCTGACTCCCTCCGAAGTGACGTCGCTCGTCGATTCCTGCCTGGATCTTCTCAAGGACAGCAACTTCAGAGTCTCCCAAGGCGCGCTCCAGGCGCTTGCTTCCGCCGCCGTGCTCGCCGGCGAGCATCTGAAGCTTCACTTGAACGCGCTCGTGCCTGCCGTCGTGGAGCGGCTCGGCGACAGCAAGCAGCCGGTGAGGGATGCGGCGAGGCGGTTGTTGACGACTCTCATGGAGGTGGAATCAATTAGTTTATTATCTCATTGACAAGTGTGTGATGTTAACAGTTTATTTATTTATTTTATTTATTTTTTGTAAAGGTTTCGTCTCCGACGATTATAGTGGAAAGAGCAGGTTCGTATGGTTGGATGCATAAGAGTTGGAGAGTAAGGGAGGAGTTTGCGCGTACTGTTACATCTGCCATTGGTCTTTTTGCATCTACTGAACTTCCTCTTCAACGTGTTATTCTTTCTCCGGTACAGAGAACCAACATTTTTTATTTTATTTTTTTGCTTGTATTTTGATTGGTTGGTTTTAAGAAGGCAGGTTAACTCGATCTTGAAAATGGTTTTTATTTGACAGATACTTCAGATGTTAAATGATCCGAATCAAGCTGTTAGGGAAGCTGCAATTCTGTGCATTGAGGTAAAGCTTTAACTCGTTTTCAACCACACAAGTGTTAAGAGACTCAGTGTTAGTTTCTACTGATGAAGTCTGGCTGGTTATGTACTTCGAATTTCAGTAGTATGATTGAGTAGTGAATCCAATAGACTTTGTGTAGAGAATTTCATTCTGGCTGGTTATGTGTCTCAAATTTCAGTATTATTATGATAGTGAATTCGATAAAATTTGTGAAGAGAATTTCATTCTGGCTGGTTATGTGTCTCAAATTTTAGTATTATGATTGAGTAGTGAATCCAATAGACTTTGTGTACAGAATTTCATCAATTTTTTCGTTGAAGCCCTGTCTATTTGTTTTTGAGAATCCATAGAGTTTAGAGTTCATATGCCGTGACTTGTGTTTTTGTTTCTAATATCACAGTTGCGTTTTCTCTCAGGAGATGTACATGCAAGGTGGGTCTCAATTTCGTGAGGAGCTTCAGCGCCACCATCTTCCATCATATATGGTAAATTTCAGATTAAGATTGATTCATATGTGGTGCACATTGCATATCATTCTGCATCGTGGTTTAGTGTACTTTGTTGAGGAACAATAGAATTGCAGTTTGCTACAACTCCTTCTCTGTTATGAATCAGGTAAAGGATATCAATGCTAGACTCGAACGTATTGAGCCACAACAGCGTTCTACAGATAGCCATCACCATGTTGTTAATGAGATTAAGGCATCAAATGTCAATTCCAAGAAAAGTAGTCCAAAGGCAAAGACTTCAACCAGAGAGAACTCTTTATTTGCAGGTTAAGAACTTCCCCCCAAGGAAAGTCTAAAATTGTGTTGCCTATCTTGGCTGATTTTTTTAATCTGTGTATTCAGGAGATGCCGACATCACCGAAAAACCCATCGAGCCAATCACCGTGTACTCAGAGAAGGAGCTGATACGAGAATTTGAGAAAGTTGCTTCAACACTTGTCCCAGAGAAAGACTGGTCAATGCGTATTTCAGCTATGCGGAGGGTTGAAGGACTCGTTGCGGGAGGTACGTACTTACCTAATCAACTTCTTTTGTCCGTCTCTTTTCATTTGATTGCTCTCCATGATATCTTCTGAAATTCACATCTCATGAAATCTTCCTCTGTTGAAGGTGCGACTGACTACTCTTGTTTTCGAGGTCTTCTGAAGCAACTTGTTGGTCCCTTAAGTACACAATTATCTGACCGGCGGTCTACCATTGTTAAGCAGGTTCACTAAATTGTCGATTTGATATTTTAATTGTTAAGATTTAGAATGCATTGTGATTCTTCTTTTGCTCAGCAATGGGGACAAATTGATGATTTGGCATGTCGAGAGTAATGCTATTTCATTAGTTTATGGAATTCATATCTTTCCCTGGCCCGTGACAACACTATCCATTGCTGTATAATTTGTATTGATTTTAGCAAGAGTAACATATTTAGAAGTTCCAGTAGGGTGAAGGGTATTTTAGATGAATGCAGCCTTATTTTATATATTTTTGTATATATATCATTGCCTTTCCTTCATTTGGTGTTTCTCGTGTATATAGGCTTGCCATCTCTTGTGTCTCTTGTCAAAAGAGTTACTGGGTGATTTTGAAGGATGCGCTGAGATTTTTATTCCAGTAAGCTAAAACCCCTGTCATCTACTGTTCTGACATTCAATGGATATAAATTCATGTTAATATTACTATATGGTAATCAGGTACTTTTCAAGCTGGTTGTGATAACTGTGCTTGTAATTGCAGAATCTGCTGATAACTGCATAAAAACGGTAAATCGCTAGCTTTTCTGATTTTGGCTTCTATAAGATTGCCTGCTCGTCTAAGTTTTGCGCTTACACAGATGCTTTCTTGCTATTCTAGATGCTGCGTAACTGCAAAGCTGCCCGTGTACTTCCTCGCATAGCTGAGTCAGCAAAGCATGACCGTAATGCAGTTTTACGAGCAAGGTATACTACGGCCTTCGTATAAATCATAAGACCTTTGATTTTATGGAAGTTGATCCCAGTTTTAAATACAGGTGTTGTGAATATGCACTATTAACACTCGAACATTGGCCTGATGCTCCAGAAATTCAGCGGTCAGTTGATATATACGAAGATCTGGTTAGATGCTGTGTTGCAGATGCTATGAGTGAGGTAGGTTCCTTGTTTCATCTCTGTGTGGGATGGCAGTCATTAGGGTTCAATGCAACTTCTAATGGGATCTATGTTTGCGTTATTTGTATCAAACGCTTTGTATTTCTTGTACTGCCCGTCTATCATTCTCCCATGGATCATCTGTTAAAATATTGAATAACAGGTACGAGCAACTGCTAGAATGTGCTACAGAATGTTTGCAAAAACTTGGCCGGATCGTTCTCGTCGTTTATTTTCCTCCTTTGACCCTGTCATTCAAAGGGTAAGGCTTCTCAGCTCTCTATATTCTGCGCATTTGCATTGATGAGGCTTAATAACACATTCCATATGTTCTCAGCTAATAAATGAAGAAGAAGGGGGAATTCATAGGAGACACGCCTCACCATCTGTCCGTGAGAGACACTCCCAGCCTTCATTTTCTCAGACGTCTGCTCCATCTAATTTACTTGGCTATGGAACATCAGCCATAGTCGCTATGGATAGAAGTTCAAATTTGTCCTCAGGAGGATCTCTTTCTTCTGGCCTACTCCTATCCCAATCAAAGGATCTCAATAAAGGTTCTGACCGTAGTCTGGAAAGTGTGTTACAGTCAAGCAAGCAGAAGGTGAGTGCAATTGAAAGTATGCTCCGAGGACTGCATGTATCCGATAGACAAAATCCTGCAGCTCTTCGTTCGAGTAGTTTGGATCTAGGTATTGAGCTTCTTTCCTTGTGAGAGTATATCCTGTTTTCGGAACATTCTGTGACATGAGCTAAAACATTCTTGCGCAGCTAAATTGTCTTTCTATCCCCTAGTGCAGGAGTTGACCCTCCATCGTCTCGTGATCCTCCATTCCAAGCTTCTGGTGCAGCATCCAATACTCTCACAAATAGCAAAACTGCTGAATCAATGCGTGGTATTAACAAAGGCAGTAATCGCAGTGGTGGCCTTGGTTTGTCAGATATCATCACCCAAATACAAGCGGCTAAGGACTCAGGAAGACAATCACACCGTGGCAATCTGTTGTCCGAATCTCATCCTAGCTTTTCATCCTTGACAGTTAAACGGGTCTCAGAGAGAAATGGGAGAAGTTGTTTTGAGGACAACAACGATTCCAGGGAGGCGAGGCGGTTTATGGTGGGTCATTTAGACAGACAGCAGATTGATTCCTCTTATAGAGATTTAACCTTCAGGGATTCAAACACTAGCCATGTTCCTAATTTCCAGAGGCCACTTTTGAGAAAGAATGCTGGGGGAAGAATGTCAGTAGGCAGGAGGAGAAGTTTTGATGATAGCCAGCTGCAAGTTGGTGACATGACAAATCATGTTGATGGTCCAGCGTCTCTGAACGAGGCCCTTAACGATGGACTGAACTCAATTTCTGATTGGTCTGCCAGAGTTGGAGCTTTTAATTTTCTCCAAACTTTGCTGCAACAAGGCCCAAAAGGTGCTCAAGAAATAATCCAGAATTTTGAGAAAGTAATGAAACTATTTCTCCGGCACTTGGATGATCCTCACCACAAGGTTGCACAAGCAGCACTGTCGACACTCGCGGATCTTATACCATCTTGCCGAAAACCTTTTGAGAGCTACATGGAAAGAGTCTTACCCCATGTGTTTTCAAGGCTAATCGATCCAAAAGAGGTAGTTAGACAACCTTGCTCGTCAACCTTGGAAATTGTCAGCAAAACCTACAGTGTAGATTCCCTTTTACCTGCATTGCTTCGTTCACTGGATGAGCAGAGATCACCAAAGGCTAAATTAGCTGTGATTGAATTTGCCGTCAACTCCTTCAACAGGTACGCTGGTAACCCTGAAATTTCGGGTAACAGTGGCATCCTAAAATTGTGGCTGGCAAAGTTGACACCATTAACCCGCGACAAAAATACCAAGTTAAAAGAAGCTTCCATTACTTGTATCATATCTGTCTACAATCACTATGATTCTACAGGACTGCTAAATTACATTCTTAGTTTGTCAGTTGAGGAGCAAAACTCCTTGAGAAGAGCCCTCAAACAATATACTCCCCGCATCGAGGTGGAGCTATTAAATTATATGCAGAGTAAGAAGGAGAAACAGAGAATAAAGTCTTATGATCCATCTGATGCTATTGGGACATCGTCTGAAGAAGGCTATCCTGCTGCGTCCAAGAAGAATATATTCCTTGGCAGGTATTCTGGGGGTTCCCTTGACAGTGATAGTGGTAGGAAATGGAGTTCTTCCCAGGAGAAGACAACGGTCACTGGTGGTATGGTTGGTCAAAGTGTTTCCAGTGGAACTCAGGAAAAGTTATATCACAACTTCAGAAGTGGAATAACTGCTGCTAGTGATCTGTTGAACCAAAAGGATTCTGATTATACGTTTACTTCAGCTGGTGAGAATTTGATATCAAGAACTAGCCCTAATGGAAGTTCAGACAGCGTTGAAAATTTGGATGGCTTATCTCCACAACATTTGGAGAAAAATGGTCTGAATATGACAAACGCTGATTCCTTGGAAGATAGACATGGAAATGAGGTCTCCCGCGACTTAGATTTGAGTCAGTACATGTTCTCATCTATTAAGGTTAACCCAACATCGGAATCTGGACCTAGCATTCCGCAGATTCTACATATGGTAAGTAACAATTGCCACATTGGCAAAAGGCGTTATCTTTTTAATCTCTGGTACTTTAAATCATGTCTGATGGTTATGCTTTTACAGATCAATGGGAGTGATGGAAACCCTTCTTCAAGCAAGATATCTGGACTCCAGCAATTAATTGAAGCCTCTGTAGCTAACGAGAAATCAGTTTGGACCAAGGTATACCTAATAAACCAACTTATAGTTCCAGTAGTCGGAGGCATTTTTCTCGACATAGCCAACTTATAGATTACAGTTCTACTGAAAAAGTTTACTGGATGTCTTAAATTACTCCATCATATTATGAGGCTAAGCAAGATTAGGTAAGACAAGGAAAATGTCTGTTGGTGGGTTGCCTTTTTTATATTGGTTTTAACTTGGGACTAGAAACTTAAGAAGCCAAACCATGAAATTTGTTGACATGTGGTAGCAGCTGTATTTCGCTATTTGTGGGTTTTGCCATGTGATTTTTATCCGTCTTACTGCTCTGAGTCACAAGTCGTCTACTGTTCATATTGATTAAAACATTCATTTGTTTATCAGTTCTAATGGATATTCTATGTTCTTTTATTTATTCTCAGTATTTCAATCAAATATTGACGGTTGTTCTTGAAGTGGTGGATGACGAAAATTTTTCAGTCAGAGAAGTTTCTCTTTCGCTGATTTCTGAAATGCTAAAGAGCCAGGTTTGTTACTTGCTCAGACTCAGTTATCAAGACGTTAATGGTGTTATATTTCCAGTTCTGCGAAATTGCTCGCATCTTTTCTCACTTGTATATATCTCACTTGATAATTTCAGAAAGATGCCATGGAAGATTCTGTAGAGATAGTGATTGAGAAGCTGCTTCATGTCTCGAAGGACTCTGTTCCAGAAGTAAGAGATTGCATACTCAGCCTTTTTCTTGTGCATTCTTATATTTTTAATGACTCTTGATCCCCTCGTATATGATGGATATATCCTTTCAGGTTTCCAGTGAAGCTGAGGAATGCTTGAACACAGTTTTGTCCCAATACGATCCTTTCAGATGCTTAAGTGTATGTAGTTAAGAGTTACCTTATTTTCATAGGCCTCATTTGATTGCTAGTTAACGTAATATGTCTGTGTTCAGGTTATTGTTCCACTATTGGTAACAGAAGATGAAAAAACCCTCGTCGCTTGCATCAGTTGTTTAACTAAGGTAAAATCGTCCCGAAAGTTGCATATATAGATAACATACAATCATCAGATGCCCACTGAAAGGGACACATTGCTTTCTTGTGCACACAGCTTGTGGGTAGGCTCTCCCAAGAGGAATTAACGGATCAATTGTCTTCTTTTTTGCCTGCCGTTTTTGAAGCATTTGGGAACCAAAGCGCAGATGTTCGAAAGGTAAAAACAAATTGGGGGATACAAAAGCTTTTTCTACTACTCTTGAGATTTTGTGAAAAAGGGGATACAAAAGGTCAATATGTCTCTCTGAGCTCGTTTGGAATTTGTGTGTTGTTGTTGCAGACAGTGGTGTTCTGTCTGGTAGACATATACATAATGCTTGGGAAAGCGTTTTTGCCGCATTTGGAAGGTCTAAACAGTACACAGGTTCGGTTAGTGACCATCTACGCAAACAGGATCTCACAGGCTAGAACTGGTGCCCCTATAGACTCAAACACGTGACGAGAGACTTATGGTCGTGGTTGTTTGGTTTTCTCCCTTGTGTCTTTGGGGTTATTATTCTTTATTGTTCATTTTGTATATGGGTTATATCCCTGTGTCTTGTGATACTTCTTGGTGTAATTTTGTAACTTTTGAGTTTTTTCTTCTATTCATTTTGTTAGTGTGTGATCTATTTTACTCTTTTTTTTTTTTTTGGCGGGAGTGTGTTATTAGTTATTACTCTGCTCTCGTTTTCAGTTGCATCTTCTAAATTCCCCTGTTAAATACTGTGGGCTTCTGAGTTCTGATGATTTAATGACACTTATTATCTGCACATGATTACATGATTTACTTAAGATTTCATTCTATTGTTTTTTTTTTTAAATAGAGTAATTCTACATTTAAGTTGTGATTACTCCAACATTATCCAAAAAAGGAAAAAAAGAATTTAATCATGAAGCCCTAGTAGTGTCATAACTCTTTATAACCTTTAAATTCCTTTTCCTCGGTTCTTTTTTGTCTGCCTCCACTCCAATTGTTCGTAATCGTGGAAGGAACGAATCTGAAGTTGAAGAAGAACATGGAACAATGGTTAGTTTATATATCTGTTTGATTGTCTTTTACCCCCACGATCCTACTCGAAACCGTTCTTCAAACTCCGACTCTTAAAATCTTAATTGTTTTTTTCCCTCTTTGACTTTTTTTTAGTGGAGAAAGTTTGAGGAAGCGAGATGTTGTTGACAGAATCAGTGCGTTACCAGAACCTTTGATTCTGCGGATACTGTCTTTACTCCCGACAAAACTCGTCGTAGCCACAAGCGTCCTGTCTAAACAATGGCGGCACGTTTGGAAAATGGTGCCGGTTCTCCGGTTCGAATCCGAATCCAAAGGGGAGGACATGCAGAAATTCGCAGAGAATGTTTCCAACACTCTGCTTTCACATAAAGCCCCGATCTTGGATACTCTCCATCTGAAACTCAACGATAGATGCGAGGACGTGTACATCGGAATATGGACCGCGATCGCATTCGCACGCCCCGTCCGTGAGCTCGAGCTTCATCTTAATTATTTCGGCCGTGGCAACCCCGTCAGACTTCCAAGCAGCTTGTTTTGTAGTATTCAGACCTTGAAACTCAAGTATCACGTTCTCCTAGATATTCCTTCTTTGGTGTCTCTGAACTCCCTCACAACTCTTCATCTTCATTCTGTGGTTTACAAAGACAGTGAGTCTATTCGAAACCTTTTCTCTAGCTGCCCCAATCTTGAACATTTGGTCGTCCACCGATGCTATAACGAAGACGCTGTGAGATTCGTTATTGAGTCTCTATCGCTCAAGACGTTGTCTCTTTACGGTGAGAATTTCGGAAGAGAGAAAGGGGGATATGTGATAAACGCTCCCTCTTTGCTACGCTTGGATATTCAAATGTTGAAAGGTTATGAGCATTGTCTTATCGAGAACGCGCCTGAGGAGCTGATAGAGGCGAATGTTAGCAATGTTTCTCATGTAACCAATGAGACTATTATGGGATCTCTTGTGTCTGCCAAACGTCTTTGCTTGGACTTATCACCTTTGCAGGTAAGTTTGAACTCTATTTGTTTTTGTACATTATTATAAATGTATTAATAAGTGTCTCATGAAACAGATTGCATATCCTACTGGAATTGTATTCTATCAGCTGGTATATCTTGAGATGTATTCACACAAAGTGGAGTGGTGGAATCTACTTACAGTGATGCTTGATAGCTCTCCTATGCTACAAGTTCTGAAGCTCACTGATGTAAGCAGTTTCAGTATTAGTTAGTTTTGCTATCTGGTCTGTTAATAATTTACACTGCTTTTCCCTTGTGTAGCATTCGTCTCAGCAACCCAAGCTGGTTTCGGACAAGAAAAATATGGAGCCGGGGAAATGGAACCAACCAAAGTACGTCCCTCAATGTTTGTTGTGCCATCTCGAGACATTTGTGTGGACAAGACCTGATTGGATTAGAGAAGAAGAGAAAGAAGTGGCGGTATACATTCTAGGCAATGCACGACACTTGAAGAAGGCGACTTTCATCATAGAACCCATCGAACCCAAGAGGCTCTTCAGGTTAGCGAAAAGACGAGAAATGCTCAACGAATTGCCTGCTGTCGTCAGGGCTTCCAGTTCTTGCCAACTTGTGTTCGAGTCCGAGTGATCTTATTATGTATGAGACAAAAACTCTTTATCAAGAGACTTTTTTTACTGCATGCTGTTTTTTTTTTTGTGTTTAAATGGATTTGGTTTTGATTCTGCTTTATTTTGCAAAAGTTTGGTTTCACAACTTCACAAAGCAAAGTGTACTAATTTGCTTCAGCTTGTAGAATGTTCAATAACGTTTGCCTTGGAGAGTGTAAACACCAAAATGCCGAGTAACTTGTTTTCATCTCTTCTCCCCAGCTTCAGCTTCTCTATCAATCACCTTTGTGCTCCAACAAAGTTTCCTTGATTGCAGCATCACCCATGACATTTAGGTGATCAGAAAAGAACAACATCTGGAGAAAAGAAAAGGTAAGAATAGTCAATCAAACTAATCATAAAAGAGAGATGAATTGGCCACTAAAGTTGAAGCCTTACTTTGCTGAGAAACTGGACGTTTGATGAATCAGTAGCCATGATTTGCACTCCGAGACACGTCGTGTTTGGAACACTGCAGAAAGGGCAGAAGATAGTGTTGAAAACACATCCATCTTGCTCGCACCAAACCCCCTCCTCACCTTCTTCTGCGCAGAGTCTCTGGTCAACCAAGGAGCAATCTGTCACGATAACTGAAACGCTTGTTGGCATTTCGGATCTTGATGTTTCCTTCAGGAGAGACAGTAAGTACTTCTTGGACGACCTAGTCACCAAGCAACTTAGATATGAAGAGCCATTATTATCTGGGTGGCCTAAAGGGCTTCTGCAGAGCAAACAAGATATCTGCACTCGAGCTCTTGTTTCAGTGCTGCTGTCAGATCCAAACTCAATTTTTCTTGTGGTCATGTCTTGGTCGTTGTCTTTCTCAAGGTCAATAATATTAGCTGCAGAGTTGATAAACTTTCTTCTCTTCAAAGCATGAGAATTAACACTCGCTGACCCTCCTCGTTCTAGAGTCAAACCACTGGAGCAAGAAAATGGACTGGCTGCTGAACTACCATTGATCACAACAGATGTTTCAGGCTCAGTTTGGACCACACACTCAAGGTCGATGACTTCTTTGTAGCTTAACATCTTACTGTCAACATGCTTCTGCATGCAGGTAGTTTTTGCTTTAACAATTTTGTTGATTTTATGTAATAATAAAAGAGTTTTCAAGAAAAGGGAAATAAGACCTTGGCACTGGGGAAAAATGATTTCAAGTCTTGCATAGATTCTTCAAAATTATCATACAGTTTGATAGACTGTCTAAGCCACTTTGAAATAGACACTCTGTTCCTTTGTTGTCTGTATCTCTCATCTGGATAATCAAACACAAGAAAATGAATTGAAATAAAAAAAAAGAGTGGAGCATTGACAACCCAAAAATATTATTTAAAATCTTCATAGATACATACCCAAAAATATGATGGCACCATAATCAAACCTATGTCGGATACATCTTCCTGTAAAGATGACAATACCATGTTAGATTAAATATTGATTTGGAATAAAAAAAAACTGAAAAAGACAAAGTTATATAACAATGGAACCTGCTGCTTGATTTAAAGCACGATACGCTTGTTGGCAATACCATTCACCCCCTCCAAGAAGGTTTCTAGATGATTTGAACGTATCATTATAACTTCTCTTTAGTTCGACTAGTACATCACGCCTGTCCCATGAAAAAGAAATGATCAGTTAAGAAGAAGCAGAAATGAATCTTAAGGGGAAAAAATAGAAAAAAAAGTCTTACAAGTTTGGAAATGGAATGCCAACGATTATCTGAACGCAAAGCATCAAGGTTGTTTAACACCACACTCATAAGCAAAATTGAAGCAAAAGTATGAAATCATATTAATTATCAATAACAATCTATTGAAGTTGAAAGGTATACCACAGCCCTGGCGTTGTCATCACTAAAATCAAGCCCTTCAGAAACCTGTGACAAGTGTATACTCAAAAATCTATATGTAAAAGATAGAAACTATGCCCATGACATGATCGTCACAAACCTTTCCTCTACATACAGCAAAAAATGCACCTCCTCCTCCTCCTTTCTTGAAATCAACTGCTCTCCTATTTCTTCCACCAAACAATCTCTTCTTTCCGCCTATACAATCATAATATTCCTTCAGGACATTCTCAAATTCCCCCGTTGCTCCTCCGCTTGGCTCTGCGGAGAGATATTTGAGATTTTTCAACAACAATAACAAAACATGCATCACTATGGGATTTGTAGGAACATATTCTTTTACTCAACCAATAAAAATGTCTTTCTCCAAGCAGAGCCGAGACCATTGGCCAGTTTGACGCCACCGTGTACAGAGTTTTTCCATCAGCTTATAGCTTGGAAAGAAGACGAGAGAGCCACCTGGCACAATTGAGCAAATCTCTTCCAATGATATACCTAGAGCATCCTTCAAACACCAAAGTAAGGTATGCATGAGAGTACAAGAAGAAAACCATTTTTAACAGTGATATAAAAAAATGCCCAAGTACCTGGAACGGATATTCATTATTTGTTTTATAACTTGCATTTAGTGGTTGATTATTAGGACCACTGAAGATTCCAGCAGCCCACACCTGCATGGTTTTTAAAATATATCATACATTCAGTTCTGGAGGCTTTTGCCGTTAAGTGGACATTAATAGCTCTTTAGGTCAGAACAAACCTGCTGATTTGCATCAACCACATGTGGAGCCTCCAAACAAGAGCCAAACTGCATCCCAAGTTCAGATGAGAAAGAGTCCATTGGTGACAAAGTCCTGCAATATGATTTTGTATATTTGATGACATTGTGGTTTTAAACCAGACCTTGAGGTAACAAAACTTGGAAAATGATTCTTAGCAAAAAAAAAGTAAATAGATACTGCTTGCTTACCCAGATGTTAAAATAATGGATGAAGAAAGATCAACTATGGCTTTGAAAACAACAGATGGATTCATGCACCACAAACTCAAAGTATGTGTCCACTTCCCAGAAGAATCTCCTTCATCCCCTTTAGAGTAACAGCAATGAACACATCTTTGGTTTTTTTAACATTATTCGGATAAACAGAAAATTTAACTTTTACCTCTTTTAATAAAGCGTCGTTGTAAACCCAGTTCGTAATCTAGGATGTGATTTCCATCTCTTGAAAAGAAGTATCCAAGTGTAGTTAACAACTCTGCATATCAAAATTGTACAATAAGCTCTCATCATCAAGATATTATTACAGAGATCAATCAATCAATGCTTAGTAAAGGTAACAAGAAGAAACAAACCTTGTAGTGTGGAGAGCGATATCTCACTCAAATGATGAAGTTTCTCTGATGTTTCGATCGCCTTATAGAATAAGGAACAACATCACATTGCATATTCGTATAAAATAGCATGTGGAAGATAACCTAGAAGAAATGACTTTACCATATTGAAGCGTTTCGATAACTTTAAGAAGTCTTTTCGAGTGATATTAGATTCCTCTAGCTCCCTTAAAGCTTTGTCTCCAGTCCAACTGATAAATAGCAAAAAAATGTATAAATTTGAGTAAAATACAAATATGAAATGACAAGTTCTCATGGAGAAGAGAATATAAATTCATTTTGAACCCTATACGTACGTACTTACCTAGAGAAATAGTGTTGAGGATCTCGTTTTGCTAGCGAGTCCTTTTTGCTTCCGATCCATCTTATCAATCCCTAAATATACATGGCTCAGTAATCAGCAAAGGAATTAATATCATCATGCAGATGATGATGATGATGACTTACGTCTATTACATCGCACACGGGTTGATATATCTGTGGCACCTCTACAGCAATATCTTGTAGTTCACTCTGTAATTCTGCATGACATCATATTAGTAGCACAGTACATGTCGACGTGAACAAAATGCACTGAAAGAGATTGAGTAAGTACGTAACTGAAGAGAGTTTCTTCTCCCAAGTCAATGCTGCCGGATTCACGAGCAATGTCTTCCATATTGCTATACACATATCAAAAGTGTCTAGTAGTCAACCATCAACACCGCCAAGCATTGCTAATAAAAAAATTTGATAACTTAATTATGTGCTTGACGCTTACTGTGCTTCGTCAAAGATTATAATGGCCCCTCTCAATTTGTTTCTCAATTTTTTTTCATTACTTTCTCGAATGACTTGGTCAACTATATATGAATAAGGGCAAAAAACAATTTGTGCCTTGTCAAACATATCCCAGGAAGCAAAGTATGGACAACCTAAAAAGAGAAGACTATATATATTAGATATTGAAGAAATAATAATAATAATATAATAATAATAATAATAATAATAATAATAATAATAATAATAATAATAAAAGAAATGTAAAACCAAAAGTATAACCTCTAACAGTATATCCAATTTTGACAAGATCTTCAATATCATGAACTTCATTTTGCTGAAGTGATGGATGAGCTACAATTTCATCTGTGCCTCTGGAAGTTAAGGAAAAGAAACGTGATTTGAGGAGCAAAGAGGGGGAAAACAAAATAAGTTGGAGGATAAAACTTACATGAACTCGGGACATTTTGGTTTCATCCTATCTTTTATGAGAGACCGACTACAAAAAAAAAAGGGGATGTTAACGTTAGATAGAGGAGCATCTATGCTGATAAGAATAATGAGAATGACATTGTTTCTACCATATCTCGTTTAAATAAGGTTTCCTCTGTACACGACGGTTGGTGCATGAACGCTTACGTGCACCCTAACGCTCAACAAAGATGAAGGATATAACACAATTAACAGACAATTTTCATTTAGTTAAAAGATTAAATATTGACATATACCAATACAGCCATGGGCACTCTGTAAGCAGTTTTGCGATACTCACGAATGACTTGAGTGATCTGAGCATGCGTTCGTCTATGACACAAATTAAAAATCACAACAACCAATAAGAAGAAATTAAAAGAAAAACATAAACTTCTTTACATATTCAAGGGAACAAAAACTAATAATGTTCTTACGAAGCATAGAATATGGTTGGAGTTCTTGAAGGTATTTCGACTTCCACCACGTTGCTAGGTTCTGTTGAGGAGGGTGACTGTGTGTCCGGTATGAAAATACTTCTTTTACGAGCCAAGTTTCCTTTAGGAAAGCGAGATGTATAGCTCTGTTGCCAAGCGAGAGCCGAGCAGAGCAATGAAAGAGTTTTGCCAGTGCCAGTGGGGGACTCGAGAAGCGCGTGGCATCGACCGTCTCTCTGAGACCTATCAAGAGTAGATATGACACGGCTCATGAACGCTAGCTGTGTTCCGTACGGCTGATAAGGGAATCTCACTTGGAGTCCTCCGATGTGGTACACGTTTCTAGGGCTTGGGGTTTCTTTCTCTTCTGATTTGCTTGTTGGGGAAACCATAGTGTTAAGCTTTGTGATATGCTTAACGGTTTGTGACTGAGATGGGAGAAGAGAACGGAGGAAGAAGAAGAGAAGAATCGTGTGGGAGAAGGAACATAGAGAGAGAGAGAGAGAGAGAGTTAAATTGTTTGATACCCTTTCCCAAAGGCAATAATACAGTGACTAGTATACTAAGGATAACAGGCCACAAAACTTAACAAAGCTATCAGCCCAACTTAATAAAGCTAGCGGCCCAATAAATTATAAGGTATTTTATTTTTATTTTTTTTTGTCAACAAATTATAAGGTATTTTAAAATTTGAAATATTTAACTACTTTATACTAACATTCTTTTTTTTTTACAATCTTTGTAGGACAATTCTTTCAAATAGCATCTTATACTGACATTTCTATTTAAATATTTTAACGGAATTTTAGTTGTATATGACAGATAATATTGGGCCATGGCCGAACCTTTCTTTTGTATTATTACGGTTTCGATCAGGTTTTTTCTTCTAATTGAATAATTGCACTCTCTACACGTCAATAACCGTAATTTTAAATCCTAACCCGGATCTATGGTCGAACATATAAACTTAATGACTCAATATGTAATCTGGTTTGGGTTTTAGAAAAAAAGTTCATTATTTAAAAATCCAATATACCCCATAAAAACTAGTGAAACTCGGGATTCGACTATCGGTTAAACCAATAAATGATCCAATATGTAATTCAATTTGACTTAATTTGTTATACTTGAAGAATGTTTAGATGAATGGTGGAAATAATTTGGATGTGCTGCTACAATTTTGTAAAATTTAACTATACAAAATTTTATTTAAACTATTTTTTCATTTAGTTGTAAGCATAGTGAATCAATAGTTGAAAAGATACATATTAAAAAAGAGAACCCGGTAAAAATCAATAAACTGGCTATTAACTTACGATCCGATATTAGATGATCCGCTGAAACCCCTAAAATATAATACTTATTCCAAAAAAATTATTAAATAACTCATACTTTAATATTATAAATTGAAGAAAACTTGTAATTCTTCAGAATTTAATGAAATTTGCATTATGTCATTTGAGAAAAATGAAACAATGATAATAGAAGAAAAAAGAAAACCTATTGATATGAAAATATTAGTTTTATTTTTGTTGCTAATAAAATATGATAAGTTTATATTTTTACTTATTTTAGATGTAAAACTTAATATTTTTAAAAACTCAAGATTGGCATAATTATGTACAAAATGACATAGTAAATATTTTTTTAATTTTCTTATATTTATTCATATTCAATCATTAAATAATACTATGCATGAAAAATGATATTCAGATTATATGGAGAGTATAGTTTGCATAAAAATTAGAACAATTATCATTGATAAAATATGGAAAGTATTAATTACCATAAATATATGAAATATTATATTGTTAACTTAAATAAGTCAGATTTATAGATGCTAGTGTCTTTTCCTATCTTTTAAACAACTCTAGCATAAGTTTTACATAGAATAATTTAGTTTGATTAAAAATTGAATTTTCTTTTTATTTGAATTAGTTTTTACATAACACAGTAATATCTCAGCATAAAGTAAATAAATTTTAATATAATCTAACGGGGTATTATGCTACGTACATTTCCAAGCTAAATTTATAATAAGGGTTAAAAATAAACTACAACATAATCAAATGTTTTAGTAATTAATATAATGGGATAATTTAAAGCAAGGAATTTTAGGTCTGATTGGCTGTCGAGGAAGGATCAAAGGGATTTGATTCGATAAAAATGATTTTAAATAAAATCCTTAACAGATCAATAATTTGAGTAATATTAAATCATATACGAGTTAAGATTAGAGAAGAACTAGACAGAGGGTGGTATAATGCAGTAGGGGAAATGCATGTGCACACAATCTACAGTAGATATTATTTCATAATAATTAATTAATTTTTAATAAATGTCATACTCTCTCCACTATGCTCTGTCCTTTTTGGTGTTATCCTCTCTTAATTACTCATCAAATCACTTAATCTCAACATAATCCCCTATTTTGATACACTTCTCCGTCTTTAAGTTATTTCAATCATTCAATTCGTAAATTTTTAATCATATGCATATATGTACAATATATGTATATATTCTTGTAAATTAACCATTCCATTAAATGGTTCGCATACATATATGCATATTTTTTGCAACCCTGAAATATAACCTGCTTTTTTCGCAGGACCGTTAAATGGGAATTCGATGTACATGAGAAAATTAATTTTACGTCATATATAAAATTAAACATTAAACAAATTTCAGGTTACAGAATTAATACATGTCACTATGTCAGCCCTTATGTTATTTTTCTTTTTAAGTCAGGGTTATGCACATGGTAAATATTCATCGTAGCATATGAACTAACAAGTGTCATGTAGTTAGTGGTCTATTCAAAAGTAACACCTCGTTGCTACATTATTATAATACTGTTCTTCCCTCGAAGCTAATTAAGGCTAAGACATGTTCGAGGTTCACATGATTCACATTCCATAGACATAGAGTTTATACATTATATGGATAAAAATTTGTAGCCAGCCAAGCTGTATTAGTTTTCTTTCGATCGTTACTGAACGTAGGCGTCGTAGCATTGGTAAGTCAACTAAAAGACCTAGGCTAGAGGTTTAATATTCACTCATTTCCAATTACTTAATTTAGTTGACAATTGATTAATAGACCTTGAAATGCAGCTCTAAATAGTAGGACTGTAGGAGTTGGAAAACGATTGAAATAATGATTATTGTGGATGAAACTGGGATACAAATTTTCTTTTTACCTCAACGAAGTGTATATATATGGCACCATGGTAGTAATGTGTTTCTGGCATGCTCTTAAACAAACCAAAAACTAGATTTTAACCCGCACGTTCGTGCGGATATATTTATATATTTTTAAATATATTTTATATTATTAAAAATGTTTTAAATATATAATTTCTATTTTAGTGTTATATATTGTATTACTATATCATATTATTGTTTATATTTCTTATTCAATATTATTAATATATAATGGTTTTAAAAAAAAATTACTTTGTTATTGATTTTTATTACTTACTAATATATTTTCGAGTTAGGTAAAATAAAATAAAAATATGAAATACTCAAATAGAGAACCCCATTCAAATTATGTTGTTTTCTTTAATTTAAACATTTTGCATATAATACATTTTTAAATTTTATTTATTTATATTATAGAAAATAAATATGACTAAAATAATTATATTTACATGTTGTGTTTAAGAAAATATACTTTAACATATCTCATTTTAGTATTTTACGGGATTTATTTATTTTAAATAATATAATCCTATTGTTTTAGTAAACTTTATACATAGTAGTATCTATCATACTATTTATTAAATTTATTATATAGGATATTTGTTTTGGATGTTATGATATTAAGTTCTATTTTTTTTTTAAATTAAGACGTCAAAACATTAGGTTACTTTAAATTTTTACAACATATATAGTTAGTTTTTTCAGGTACATTTCAAAAAGTTAATCTTTATTATCCATGATTTTGTCTTTTGTAAAATTTGAAATATTATCATTTTGAGTTTGAATATTTATTTTCAAAATAATATATTTTTTCCAGACAACTTTGGAAAATTACACAACTATTTGAGTTTGGAATAATACATGAATTTTGAATTTGTTTTGGTACTACATTACTGTATTATTTTATAAAATATTTGAATTTTTGGTGATATTTTTAATTCTTTTATCAACAAATTTTGTTACAATTAAAATAAAATAAAATTTATAATTAAAATTTGATTTTTGTCACTAATATTTTAAATGAATTACT
Organism: Raphanus sativus; assembly: GCF_000801105.2. NCBI lineage: Eukaryota > Viridiplantae > Streptophyta > Magnoliopsida > Brassicales > Brassicaceae > Raphanus > Raphanus sativus. Next base: position 26,265,464 of record NC_079519.1, on the reverse strand, counting down.
GAAATTTCATATTTTACTAATAACATATTTTTAAATAGTATATGAACTAAAGGTTATTATATACTATTATATTTTTGTATATAAACATTTTTAAGCAATATATTGCTAATAGTTTCAAAATAAATAAAAAGATAATGTATGGCTGTAAATATAAAATTTAACTTATGTTAATACATTTATTTTAATATAAAAGTATTATATAGTTTTCGAAGTTTAATCCATTATAATGATGATCAATAATTTCTTTAACTTAAAAAATAAAATAATTTTTTTTGTTAATTTACCAATTTAATATATTTTTAATATTTAATTCATATAGCACTTCTATTTTTATATAATACGGAATATATCATAGAATCTATAAAAAGTTAGTATAAAGAATTTTTTATTTTCTTTTTTATAATAAGTTTTAGTTAAATTTACTTATAATAATATTATATTACTAATTTCGAAATATATTAATGTGTTATTTATAAAAAAATATTTAAATTTTAAACTAAGATTTTGTTAGATTCTTTCTCAACAGATTTTATTATAATTAAAAAAATCAAATTTATAGTTGGTTTATTGTTAATATATTTATAGTTGGTTTATTGTTAATACAAATAATCAAATATGTCATATTGACTAATTCTTTAAGTGGTCATACTATGACTTGTTAATAGTAGATAAAAATAGAACCCTAAATTAATAGATTAGATATGACATGGATTAGTTGCCATGTATTAATCAAAAAATCTTTCTAAACTTAACTACTATGGTAGAAGCACTTTAGACTAGTGATTAAAATTTAAAAGTTTGTATACCCATATATGGGATTTGAATTCCATAATATGTAATTTCTTGCGGATTTTATAATACAAAGTTTATCAAAAGTTCTAGAGTACATGTAGAGCCGTTTGTTGTGGTCATCTGATGCGAAGAAAGCATGTCCCTCGAGATGTCACATATGCAGAACTGTCCGTCTGGAGGTGGATTTTTAGATACTCGTTCGGGTTCGGATCGGATACTTTAATTTTTGGACATTCGGTATAAGGATATAGAACCGTTCGGGTATTTTTATATTTCGGATCAGGTTCGGGTATTTTTAGTTAGGATTCGGTTATTTCGGATCGGATTCAGATATTTAGATTTTGAAAAAAATTAAAATTTTCATTTCTCAAGTTTCCTGTATTTAAAAATATAAATTTCGCTTAACTAAATTTTTAATAGATTAAATGATTAATAGATTTGGAGATAACATTTTAAAAATTAAAAAAACTTTAATTTATTTATTGTTTTTAAACTTTTGATATAAACTTTGTTAATGTATAAAACAAAAACATAACATGCATTTTAAGTGAGTACCAAATCATTTTTTCTGTAATTGTATGTATATTATATGACTTAAATTATGTTTAACACTAATATAAATATTTTAAATGCATTAGGAAATACAAACTAGAAATATAAAGTTAAATATACATATGTGCGGTTATCTTCGGATATTCATTCGGATTCGGATATTACTCGTTTGGGTTTGGATATTCAATTTTTCCTAATTCACAACCAGTTCAAATATTTTGCTATTTCGGTTTGGATTTTGGTTTGAGTTTTTCGGGTCGAATTTGGATATGGGTTCGGATATCAGATAAGATTTCGAGGCTTATATCCGTCGATCTAAGTGTTTCGAAGAGAGCTTCATGAAATCATTATATGTGAAGCTGTTCATTAATATTGGATATATTGCATGCAGTTGATCATCATATATAATAAAATTAAAGATTATATGATAATGTAATGGGTTATCCAGTACTACAAAAAGAACTTAACTACTATAGAAAAATATATATATGTTTTAGTGACAGAAATCATTTACGAGTATTTTCAATCCCACTGCATAATATATAGAGTAATGCATTTTTTTCTTTCACAGCTGCATTTCCACTTCATTTTGCTGTATATATTAAGCAATGAAATTGGCGATGCTCTATATATTGATACAATGGAGAAACCCATTTTTAATCAACTAAAACTCGTGTTTTCGTTTATATACGTATTATCAAAACATCGTCTTTTTTTTTTCTTTTCAAAAAAAAAAACATCGTCTTTTTCATCGATGAATAAACTAAACATATAATCTGTTCTGTAAGAAATTTAAATATTCAGTTGTGTTAAATATTAAAAATCTCAAGATTTGATCTGAGGTTTGCGATTTCATGGGACAATTTTAAAATATTAGAAAAGGAATTTCCTAGCTTGTTAATGAATATATAAATTAAATAGTGCTCATTACTTGGTTTTCATTTTTTTCTTATGTGCCGTAAAGAATAAATCGTTTTCGGAAAAATTGATTTTTAAATGGTAATGGGACTTGTTCAGCCTTGCATTTGCATAATAGACTGGCTGACACAGCAAATAAAAACTTATAAAATAAAATTAGAATATGAAAAAAGATAAGCCACAATCAAATCATGCACAAAACAGCTCAACGATAGATGGTACCATCAGATTCCAATATCGCTGCAAATTTGAAATTGGAAAGTTCGTTCATGTAATTGGTAAACACATGTGCCATATATCATACTCCCTGCGTTTCTAAACAAATGTCAATTTTACATTTTTCACACAGATTAAGAAGGCAAGAAGATGAGAGAAATATATATATATATATATAAGTCATTATTAATTAGAATTCCTGACCAATAGTATTTAAGATAAATAAAATTATTTATAAAATTAATGCCGTTTGCAATTACTATTCATCTGAAAATAAGTATAATTTACATTGAAATTGTAAAGTAACATTTTTATGTAACAAAAAAATATTAGAATGACACTTATTATGAACAAGAGGGAATATAAGGGTAATGTTATCAAATACTTGTTTGATTTACTACTTTTCAAAATGCGATCATTAACCATTACATTTATTTAAAAAAAAAACAACTATATTTTGACCCGTCTTCCAAAGAGCATAAATATATTTTGTTTTATTTTTAAAAAAAAATTAACTTTTATATTTGAGTTTTTTATAATCATATTTATGTTTAATATTAATTTCATTTGATAAATTAGTCTCTTAAATAATTAAAATACATAATTAGACATAACATTTATCAATATGTCATGTTCTGATTTTAATATAATAGATTACTCAGTAAAAGATATACAAAAGATACAACTAGTTTATCATAACCTTTATTTTTTTAACAACCACCCTTTAATTTTTCTTTGCTGTAAGTTACTTCCTATAAGTTTGACCTAAAATATTTGAAGTAATAAAGTAAAAAATTAAAATAAAGTTTGCTTAAGATTTTTCTGGAAACTATAAATTAACAAGAAACTACAAATTAAAGAAGAATTATCAAATCTACACATAAAATATAAATCTAATAAAATATTATATCATTAATAAGTAATTTATTTTATTTACATTACATAATTATTTTATAATTAATAATTATGGTTCATTGCACTTCTCAAATGAGAAAAATAAATAAGATCACTTTCGTTTTTTAATAATTTTTAAAAAACGTTTAAGAGTTTTTAACAACCAAGATTTTGTTTTTGTTAGTGTTACTTTTCGTTATAAGATCTGGAGGCGTTTAATTCGAATCTGTCTAGTTTCAATCCATCTTTTAAATTATAGATAAAAAGTTAGATATTATATTAAAATTACATTTATTCTGATTTTATTTGAACTAGATAATTTTACTGTCAATTATTTAGTTTTTAATAAAAACCTTTACAGAAATTTAATTATCTAATAATTTTTTTTAAAAAAATAGTTATATAATTCACTAAAATACATGAAATAATAATATTATTTATTAAAAAAATTAAATTTGGTTATTAATATGAAAATTATCAGTTACAAAAATACAAAATTATTAAAATTGTAATTAATAATAATAATAATATTGATAATATATTAGTGATGAAAACATGAAAATATATATGGATGTTATTATGTCTAGTAATACAAAGTCCTATACATATTTATTTTATTGATAATTAATTTACTAAATCCAACAGGATTTTTTTTTCTCTTTGAAACTGATATATTTCAGTGATAGAAACTTTTTTGAAAATTCTGTACTTTTTAGGTGGTATTTTTTGCTATTTTCTAGAGAATACAAACCTAATAAACAAGATTAATTTTTAAAATTAAAAAAGTTTTATAAATCCTGAATTGAGGCGATATAAAGATAACTAGAAGCGCGGATTTATTTTCGGACTTAAATAAAAAAAATTAAATAAATGATATATAAGAGAGTTTATAAGTGTGGGAACACTTATCTGGAATCGAGGATCAAACCATACCAAACTGAAAAATGAAATCAAAGTTGAACGAAATTCATAAATAACCGAGCAGATCCTATATCTATAGAACAAAAAAATTGAAATTGAACCGAGAACCGAATGAGTATTTGAAGTTTAAAATTCAAATTATTTACCTACAAATATATTATATTTAATTAGTAAATAACCAAATATCTTAAAATACTAATTATAAACAGAATTATCCCAAAAATATATTATCCGAATAATATTTATTCAAAATATAAGCAATGTTTTCATATCTGAGTTGGACCTCCGGCCGAAACAGTAAACCCGGTGGCCGTATATGATTCGGATATGCTTATGTTCTTCATAATATATTCTATTAAATGTTCTACCAACTGATATATTTTCACAAAATTTAAATTTAAAGTTTTTTTAGTTAAAAGTATGTTCAAACCCAAAATATTTTCATTAACCTGTGAACAGACACCGGTTGACACGGTCAAAACCCAGAAAAATCTTAAAATGTTCTTATAAATTTATTTAACTTCTCATATATTTCATAATAGTACATAAAACTAAATAAACTATTTGATTTGTCATATAAGGTCAATGACATTTCTATTTATGTTATGCATTTTAAATTATAAGATTTTTATGATTATCTAAAATTATATTTATGAATTTTGAAATTAAAATTAGTTAAAATTTGGTTTTTCATAAAAAAAATAGAACAATGTTATCACACATTTGAACAAAAAAATATGTTATACCATAAAATAGGTATGAGAATAAAAAAATTATTATCTGACCATGGTTCCTTTACAAAGTTATTAAAATTTTATACTTTGAATAAGAGTTTATGGTAAACAATTGATAGGATATTACTGGCACATGATACAAATACACATGAGTTTTTATTATATGGTATATAGCAGTATATATAGATTAATGTTTTCGATATTATAATGTGATATTGTCTATAAAAGAGGTAAGATAGAAAACATGTTAAGATATATTTAGATTTGAAATTATGTAAACAAAACCGAGCACAAATTATAACTGCCCGATTTCAATTAATTTGTTTTGATATTATATATTGGATCTATTAGGAGTAAGTGTATTAAAATGCAAAAAAAAAAAAAATCAAAAGATAGACAAAAGCATTTATTATGATATAGTTAGAGAAATATAAGGAAAAACCAAAAGAAAATACCAGATTGAAAATATAAATATAAACATTTATTATGATATAGTTAGCTATATACCTCAAAGATGAAAAATAAAAGCTATCATACATTGTACATAACAGAGAACCAAAGTTCAAAAGGCTATTCTTAACGAAAATATTCTAATCTAGATAACAAAGTAACAAACAGTAGTATTACATGCCTTACTATTACCAGAAACAATGAACACTTCTGGGTAGATCATAGCTTCACCTTCAGGTTTGAAAAAATTATAACCCATTACCACCTTTTTTTCTTAATGCTCCATTTCAGCTTTCTAAATATGTGTTGATCAATAACATAGATGGCCCGTAATAAATATGGAGTGGGTCCTATACGAATGTGTTGTAGAACTAAGGTTGAGCTTGTAAACTTTTCATTTTTACAAATACTAAGCTTAAGAGCAATTGCAATTGGTAACAAAAAAAAAGAGAAAGAAAGAATATTCATACTTAAAACTGTCGTATATTAGGGGGTGTTAGTGGGAATGACATTTATAGTGATTATTAGAGTTTTCAAGTCTAGTGTTATTGGTTTATAGATTCTCATATTCTCATTAAAATCTAGTGTTATTGATTTGATGATTCTATAATTCTATACAAAATTATTTGTTATTCAAAAAGTTTAGATTTTAATGATTCTACAAATTTATTAAAATAAGTGTTATTGGGAGTTGTATTCTCAATTTTTTAAGTCACAAAACAAGATTTTAAGAATACTACATGTTCCTTTGGATTCTTAAAATCATAATATTACTTTACTTTCATAGATTTTACAATATACAAAATTCTCTACAACTTTTTCCAAATTTAACAAATTTCATAATTTTTCAAATCAACAAATTCTACAAAAATCAAAGTCCCACTAACACCCCCTAAATCAAACGAAGTGGGTCTTGCACATTTTATAATATATTCAGTTGAATCACATTACATTAATGATATAGAATTTGGTTTAGTATAATTATATATAAGACCATTAACAAAATTACTATTATGCCATTAACAAGGAGGTAACAATCTTGTATAAGTAGATTTTTTAAAATTCCATCTCTTTTAATAGTATAAAAGAGATGGAATTTTAAATGTGTTCCGACGTAAAAGACTTTGAATGTGTTCCGACGTAAAAGACTTCGACATTAATTGTACAGTATATAATTATTCAGCAAATCGAGAAACTCAAAATAACTATATATATATATATATATAGTTATTTTGAGTTTCTCGATTTGCTGAATAATTATATACTGTACAATTAATGTCGAAGTCTTTTACGTCGGAACACATTCAAGCAAGAAATATTTTAGAATACTTAAGCTAATCATTTATAGTATTTTATTGCACAATCATTCTAATTAATGAAACTGCAAATTGATTAATTGAAAAATAAAATAATTGAGAGTTGGAATATCAAAATAAGAGCATAAAATCTATATATTTAACGTAATGTATTTGTGTGCGTGGCGTATCTATTGAAATCTGGACACAATCTGATCCAGCGATGAATTTTAGTTATATACTAAATGTCTTTAAATAAAAGCATAAAATAAATATTATTTACTAAAGGCTTATAAAAGAAGAGATCACCGATTCACCATGAAAGAGATCTCTCGGATTCCTTAGCTCAAAGCCAACCATAACAAGAAATATCCATCTTTCTTTCTCTCTCTCTAGAGAAGACTTTCTCTCTCCAGTTCTTGATTTTTCCGGTGTACGTCAAGACCGGATATTAAATTTAAATCTGGTCAAAGAAACATGGGAAGTAGTTTCTTTGGTAAACCAAACATGAGAGGATCTTCGCCGTCTTCATCATCTCCAACATCGTCGTCTTCATCCCCAGCGACGAGAAGAGGGAAGAAGAATGGTTCCGAGAAGCCAAAGCAGCCACAGAGAGGTCTTGGGGTTGCACAACTGGAGAAAATTAGATTACACGGCGAGATGAGTTGCAATAGCTTCGACAATTATAATTCTTCTTTGTATCCACAGGTAACATTTTACATATACATTATATATACATGCATTAACGATATAATCTCGCCAGAGTTGATCAGGGCATGTTAAACATAGTGGTGTATACTGGTATCGCGATCATCTTACGTGTCGTAACCCTTTTTGTGTTCATCGAATTCTTCTATCGGATCTATTATAGGAATCCGAGCTTCGATTCAGTGTCCCGTGAACTTGAGATGACTGATTATGGTTATTTGTATGAAGGATTTTAGTTTCGCTTAATAATTTCTTTAGATTTCATTTAAATAATTACAACTCTAACCCAAAGATTACAAAACGTGTATATCTTTACAAAAATCATGCTCGATCTGGCCAAAAATTATTTATCTAAATTTTAAAAAATCATTTATCTATCAATTTACTATTTGACCGATTATACGTTAATATAGTCGTTAATATAGTCGCAATCATTCATATAAATAGTTTTTTTTTCTTTGGCTTAAACCAGAAAAGAAAAACTTGTCAATGTATGATGTATCTACTATTGAAGATTAGTCATCTCAACTTGAAGATTAGTCAGTTGAGATGAAATAGATTTCATATAAGTTATTATTCTAGGTCTTTGAGTTCTCGAGTGTATTCCTCTCATTTCTTAAGATATACTTAAAGAAAATTTCATGTTATAAATGAAATTGTAACATTTTTTTATCATTTGTCTATCTGATTCAGTCTCTTTCATAAGTATAATTTGCATATCATTTATTTGACCGTCATATATGAATGTATATGTAGGAGAATGTGAGGATGCAAGGAGAATATTCATCCATACCATCATCATCACCATCCTTTACATATGCATCACCATCACCATCTTATGGCCTCTCTCCAAATATAATGGTATATATATTCTCTTAATGCTCTCTTTGTGTGCGATTTATACGTGTGGCGCGCGCGTGCGTGTGTGTTTATAAAGAAAAACATCACTTAGATTCCTACTCTTAGTTATTTATTTACTTTCTATTTCAAATCAAAATATCATGCCTTACGATATGAAATCTTATACAAAATTAGGTCATTCATGTTTCAATATCAACTACTAATTGTTTTTTTCCTTCTGTTATTGGCAGATAGGTGTACATAGAGATCAATACGAGAGAGCAACCATGAGGTAAATATAAAATCACTTTCAACTGTCTTTTTTCAGGTTTATGTTGGGATTGTGAAAGTCAATATCCAACTCTTTATTATCTAATTAGTACGATATTGTCCACTTTGGATTTTAATGCCAAGCCTACATGGATTTACTTTTGGTTTTCATCCCAAAAGACCTTATACTAATTAGAGTTAGACTTCTCTTTATATATTAGACACTTCTTGTCTAATTCTCCAATGTGGGACTTAGATTACATCTCTCATTCTCCCCCTCAATCTAAGGATTACATTCATCTCGTGTCTTTTCTTCCATCGAATTGAGGATGATCCTCGTCCTCCAACATCACAGGTTCCATGATCTTCTGACTTGATCTCTGCCACATACACCTTTCATCATTCCTAACTCATAGGATATACCCATTCTTCTCTCGAAGGTATTTATGTCTTCTTGCAGATTTCTCGTCAACCGCTCTGATACCAATTGTTGGGATTGTGAAAGTCCATATCCAACTCTTTTTATCTAATTAGTACGATATTGTCCACTTTGGACCTTAATGGCAAGCCCGCATGGATTTACTTTTGGTTTTCATCCCAAAAGGCCTCGTACTAATTAGAGTTGGACTTCTCTTTATATATTAGACACTTCTTGTCTAATTCTCCAATGTGGGACTTAGATTACATCTCTCAGTTTATGATATGCTAGCTATTTCGTTTGGTCCTAAATATTAATGACCTTTTATGTTTTGTTCAAAACAGTTGGAACCCAAGCTACGGCATCTTGGAGAGCCACCATTCTTTGGAACCAAACACCACCAGACATTTCTTTAACGAGGTTCTTATTCTACACCATCACACATAATAACATAGGGATTTGATCACATGATTATTAATTTATTAGTCTGTGTGTAGTATTATATACTTTCGTTTCACTCAATACTTTGGTTTATTCAAAAAAAAAATATTTTGGTTTATTCTAGTTTAGTGTAACCATGGTCAATGTACCTATGTCGGTTAAATGTTGGTGAAATAACCTTGTTAAAAAGTGTTACAGGTCTGGTCGATTTGTAGCTAAGAGATATCTTATCTAATGTTTTTTTCTTGTTTTGTCTTGAAACAGGATCCAAGTTTTACAAGGCGAAGTAAATCGTTGGGATCAGGAAACCACAACTTGGGATCGAATGACAATGAAGAGTTAGATTTGGAGTTAAGATTGTCACTCTAATCATTTGTAATACTTTGATTTTTCATGAAATTGGAAACAAGTCGCGCACTGTGATTATGCTTTTCATATATTCTCTGTTGTTATGCTGAAAATAAATCGAAGCAACAACAGCTGAATATGTTCTATTTGGGGTATCTAGTTTATTTTCTTCTTAGGGATAATTTGACCATTCAGTAGAAAGGATTTACAGAAATCGTTTGTAAACTTGAAGGAGCATAAAAAGTTAGATTATAAACCGTATATGGTAAATTTATCCAGAAGCAAACGTGTTCAACTGATCTTGACTAATTGTTTTTGGAAAGAGATAAAAATGCCGTATTCAGCATTTGGTTACCATTTTCCTTATAAGATTTTGCGTAGACTATTATAAATAAATGGTGATTTCTGAATATTAGATCTTAAAGGTTATAGTTTAATTTTATAAACCAATAACAAAATACTAGATCATGACCCATTTGACAGCACAATTTTATTTTAAATTGATTAAACAAATTTTATAAATTAATTGAATTTTGTTTAGTGTTAATAGAGATTTTAGTCGTGTTATATTTATTTTATGTGGCTCAATTAACATTATTATAACTATTAATGGTAAATTAGCTTGCCAATAATTTGATTCATATTGTAATCAGTTTAAATTTGTTGTTTATAATTAGTGTTAATCAATTATCTTCACATAATATCTATTTTAATATATTCGTAATTATTTTTGTTATTATATTTATTGTAAAATATATATTATTTATATATTAAAATGATCCAGACCTTTTCCTATAGTCATTATGGGTTTAGACCCAGAACCACCCGGTCATAAGAAAGTATAATATTTATATTACTTTTTAATGTAATGACTGTTATTAAATCATATATTATATATGTTACTTAAATAAACTATATAATGTTTTACTATATTCTAGATTAGTGCATACAATAATATCTAACATATAGAAATATGAATAAATTTTTGTGTTCTTATATATCATATTAATTAGACTTTGTATAAATGTTTTTATGCTCTATATATCTCTATATAACATAAAATTGATATTTTAATAATTAAAAAGTATATGAATTTTATTCAGTTAGCTATATAATATTATATAACTTTATTTTCATATACATTTTGTATGAAATCATTTTGATTTGTTTGAAAAGAATTGACCCAACAAAAACATGTAGATATAAGTAGAGATTCTCCCAATGGATTTGGTCAATTATCCATTTCTAACTCGAAACTCATCAATCTAACAGTTTTTTTTCATTGGAAACAACAAATAAATTTTTGTATAGTTATTTTGTTTTTTTTTGTTTTTGTCGGATTCGCACGACCATACGGATTATTTTTTGCTCCAATTATATAAACTGTTTTAATAGACTTTTAAAATGCGGAAATATCTTGTAACAAAATATAATTTACAAAATAAAATATTTTAAAAATTTATTTTAATTTACTTGGATATTTATATTATTTTGTATTTATTAAATATGAAATTGTATAATATATTATTTAATTTAATTTTTAGTTAATGCAACTCTTTTCGTTATGTATTTTTAATAAAATATATGTAATTTATTTAATTAATTGTAGATATATTTTAATAAACTTTTAATTACAAAATGTATTTTGTCAATTTATTAAATTTGCGGCTGCAGGAGTTTTGCTGGAGCTTTCTTCTCTTCTTCTGTTTTTAGGTGGTGGTTCCTCTCCGGCATAAGCTTCAAGGCGAAAAGTGGTCTGACTAGACATGGCAACGCTCCGTCAAAGTGAAGATTGATTGATTTCCGGTTTATCACTTTTGGATCCAGTTGTTTCTGCCAGTTTACCTCTTTATACCAACCTGGTTATCTAGTGTTTTGGGTTGTTTTCTTTATTTCTGCACTTAGTATGATAAAGAAAAAAAAATATAATATGAAAACATTTTATAAAAGAAGAAGAAAAATATAAAAAAAGTCTGAGAGCTTAAATAAAATACAAGAAAGATGGTAATTTCTTTTGGAATTTCTGACAGAAAAGTATTCATTGGAAATTTCTGAGAAATATGAAATTTTATTATTTGTCAGTATTTCGTTGAAAAATCCAAGAGATTTCATAATAAAAAATCATCGGAAATAATCGATGAATTATCAACGATTCCCGAGGAATGTTAAATGATTTGGGGTATGAATTTGGGGTATGTTTTCGGGAAGTGTAAATTTTTATAGGAAATCGTCAGAAATTTCCAACGAATTTGGGTTTCAGATATGAAATACTCAAAAAATGTTTAACTGGAAACCTACAAGATCACCATGACATATATTAACTGATAAATACGATGAGGTTAACAATATCTTAATTATTTTAAAGCTATAGGTTCTTGCTTTGGATGCGTCGACAGAGACATGATCTTTCTCATTAATACTTATAATTCAGTAAATATTTTACGTGTTTCATGTTTCATGTTAAAATATTGAATTTGTGTGTGTTTTAAGTTTTTTCAATCATTTTTCAAGATTATAATCCGCTAAAAATCATTAATATATTATTAGTAGATATTGTCGGTCTATTTTTGTTATGTTTCAAAACTCAAATCCACACTTTGTCAGAAATTCATCGGAGAATATACTTTTCGGACGAATAGGTATATATTGAAAATTGTCAACTTGCTCATTAATAAAGTTTTTCAAAAATTTTGGCGAAATTCCATTGGAAATTTGTTGGAAATCAAAATTTGCAAAAAACGTTTAATTTTTCCATGAAGTGCTAAATTAAAGAAATTCCAATGGAGATCCGATGAATTTGACCCGTCATAATTTTAACATAAAAATTGAAAAGTTTTCTTTTTCTTTATTTTAACACTCTCTTTCTCTAAAATCTCTTTGTTCTGATAGGTTTTAGGATTGTACATGTTACATTAAGGATTTGAAAACTTGTTTTATGTTTATTTGGTGTTCTAAAACGTTTCATGATTTTTTTAAAAAAAAATTAAGTTTTTGTAAAACAATAAATTTTGTTGTAGTTTTCAAAAAAAAATTAAAATTTAGAAAAAAAATTCATCTTTTTAAAACGTTTTCAATTTAAAAAACGTTTTTATGGTTTTTTGAATTTCTAAAAATGGCTTTCAAATTTCGAATATGTTTTCAATTATAAAACGTTTTGTGTTGGTATAAGTTTATTAAAACACTTTCAATTTTTTTTTTAAAAAATTTAATTTATAAAAACGTTTTATATTTTCAAATTTCTATCATCTACTATATTAATTTAGGGTCCTAAATTTTATCTACCATTTAGAAGTTGTCATTTAAATTTGGACATTTTCTAGAATAGTAGGTGTTTGGCTACTTAAATCTGTTTGGTTCCTTGAATATATCAACATGACTAACAACTTAATTTAAACCAACATAAATACACATTATAAATGGTTTAACTAATGGGCTTTGGAAAATTATTAAAATTGTGTTGCTTTGCAAATAAAGGACAATACTATTATGTAAACCAATTTACATTAGCCCTTATAAATATTGGGTTTTAACCAACTAACATTGTATTTGAAACTTAAAAATAAAAGACTAAATAATATATCCACAAACAATATTATTAATAAAAAATACATTATTTTTTGTGGAACTAAAGTTTATTTGATTTTTTCGTTTTATCAGTAACAATTAAAAGCATTGTCTAAATATTTTACCTATAAATTTTGAATCTCACACATATTAACGTTTATATACAGTATAAACTCTTTCAGTTAATACTCTATAAATTAATATACACTAATTTTTTTTTATAAATATTATAATTTTATAGTCCCAACATTGAATTTTTGGTTCAATATATTATATCGATAATTTAATAACCTTTATAAATTAAAAAAATTTATAGTCTTGGTGTAGTCCCAACATTATTAATTTATAGAGGTTTCACTGTACAAGTTTTAGTTTAAAAAATGTGTATATTTTATAACCAAAAACAATATTATTCTAAAACTATATATATAAAAAAATATTGTTTTTTATAATTTGTATATTCTAATCTCGGTAACAATTAAAAAGGTTTGTTTAAATAATTTCCGCCCTTGAAAAGGGTGGGTCAGTATCTAGTAACATATTATTTTAAAACTTTTTTTCACTTCTCTATAAACGTTTTCAATTTATAAAATATAATGTTGAAGTATTTTCTAAATTCTATAAATGTTAATTCTATTACAAAATCTTTTTTAAATTTAAATATAATTTAAATTATATTCATATAGAAAGATTGTTTTAAAAGAATATTATAAACAATTGTAAGTTTTTTTCTAGAAATTACTGGATTTATTTGAATATTATATTTTCAATAAAAAATATTTTTTTTTTACAAATTCTGACTAAATTTTTTGGATGGTAATACTTGACAATTTCAGACTGATAATATTCGTCCGGATTTTGTTGAAATTTTGTTTTTCATAATTTTGTCAGAAATTGTTAGATAGCCCGAAAAATTCAGATGAACTTTTTCTGATAAGATAGAACTATCTAATTTTGTTGTCGGAAATTCATCGCAACTGACTTTTTCGAGGGGAAACAATCTGTTTTCTTATTATCCGAACCATAGTGGCTAAATATCTAAACGAATATTGAGTTAAGAGATAGTATCGTAATCCGAATGAATATCTTAAGATAATTGTATATTCCTAATTTGCTTCACTCATTTATTCAAACTAGTTATATTGATGTTAGCACATGGTACAACGACCATGTAATATACATATAATTATAGAAAAAGTGGTTTGCTTTTCAATTAAAATGCATGTTAAACTTTTGTTTCATACATTGACAAAAATTGTATTCAAAATTTCAAAACAACAACTAAATTATTTTCTTTATATTTTCAAATTTTTCTCCAAACTTATTAATCGTCCAATTTATTAAAAGTTATAAAATCAGTTAAGTTAATGGTAAATTTTTTAAGTATAGAAAACTTGAGCAATGAATGATAAACTTTTTAAATTTTTAAATATCCAAATCCAACACGAAATAACCGTATCCAAACTAAAAATATCTGAACCTGATCCAATATGTAAAATATTTTAACGGGTTATAGATCCCAATACCAAATTATCCAAAATTCCAAAATACCCGATCCGAGTCTAACGGGTGTCCGATGCACCGAACCAGATTTAAAATTTTCTCCTAGTTGAACATTTTCAGGTCTTTTGCCCATGTTTCATTGAATTTTATGTAGAGCCGGCTTGCATACACACATCTGAGCTCTTATTCCAAATCCTTGTTTTGATTTTGAACAACTTCCAAAACCAGCGGTCTAATTTTTTGTTTTTGAATTCCTGGAATCTATTGTAGAAATTGTGGAAGCAAGTTAGTATCTTCTTCTATGCCGTTTGATTCTCTCTTAAGTGTTTTTGATATTCATTATTTGATGATCTCTCTCTATGCATTTTCATTTATCTAAATATTCATCTAAAACCAAAACAAAAGTCTCTAATTTTTATGTGGTATGTTGCATATTTTAGAAATACAGCCATTTACGTCTTGATTGATAGAGCTTATAGAAAATCATTATGTTTTGAGTTTTTCACTATCCAATCAGTTACTTTTACAAAAGCATTTTGAAAAATATTTAGACTATGTAAATCCAAATGATCTTTACTCATAGATGAAAAATTTCCTAACACATTTACCTTACTTTTAAAAATATAAAAATATAAATACATTTATCTAATTTATTTTATTTGATAATTTAAAATGTATAATAAAATTAAAATTATAATATATTTATCATTTAAAAATAAAATTCTAGATTAAAATAATATACCTATATATATGCATATGGATATAGTTAAATTAATGTGAAAATACATCTTTTCAGCATGGTGTAAATGTTTTATCATCAACTTTACCAATAGAGGTTTACATAATTATTTAAGCTTGTTCAATCAAATTACTAAAATATTGGTAAGTGAAGGAGAATTGTTGAATTTATCCCACAATGAAAGTTAGAGAATACCATTCTGAAGCAATTGTAAGTGGAACTTGCTTATTTTGGCCTCCATCAAATTTTTATTTCAGAAAGATAGTTAGAAGAAGAAATCTCTATTTTTTATTCCACAATGAAAGTTAGAGATCTCTATTTTTTCTCTATTTATAGAAGAAAAAATAGTATTTCTCTATTTTTTACTCTATATTTAGAATTTGCTATATTAGTAGAATATATTGGAACAAATATCACCTATATTATAGAATTCGTCTATGTTAAAGCTGAAAATAACAAAATACATTTGAGATGATGGTCTTAGGTCAAGATGAATCTGATGGGTTTTGACTTTTGAGGAACCACCTACTGACCTTCGAGTGTTTTGAGGAACCCACCCTTGACTCCAAATTTTCTGTTGGTAATTATTAATAGAATTATGTTCTTATTGTCTAAAAAATTATAAACATTATTTGTTCTCATTATTATAATTTATTTCAGATATAAACAGTATGAATGATTATTAGTTTTACACTGATTATGGAATTGTGAAACAGAGAAACATGATATTTGCTTTTTTGACGTTATGTATTGAAAACGAGAAGTATAGTAATGTATCTTGATTAAATTTTTCTTTTTTTTTGACAGCATCTTGATAAAATTTAATATAGGCATATTTAGCATTTACATGTCCCTTTTTTTTTTTTTTTTTTTTTTTGTCAACGTTTTTATTTCATAAACTCCAAACAGAGTACTTTAACCACAAAGTTTGGGGACACCACCCATTACAAAAGCAACAACAGTTAAACAGAAGGCTGAACCTATATTATAAAGACATGATAACGGTATGACGAGAGGGACAAGGTTCCTACCTATGAAGAAACCCGTAATCTCAATCAAAACCAACCCCGAGCACAGGGCAAAGAAGAAGACAATTGAGTCCTCTAGAATCTGAAGACTTGAGAATCCAGATGATAATGACTGGTGTAGAACTTTCTGCAGCGTTACAGCTTTGCCGTTTTGAGTAGAACTCACGATCCACGTTCCATAAGCCGAACAAGTCGGGAAGTTCTCAACATACCCGATTAGGGAGGGTACATCAGTAAACTCAGAGGCTACCAAACACCTCTTCCACAAGATTGATTGCTGTGAGGCGAACCGCCATGGCCAAATAGACAAACCTGAAACAATAGCATCCAAAACCACAAAGACAGAAATCCAGATAACAGCCTCATGCTGAGGTAAATGGAGCTTAAACCTGGAGCTCAAAAGGTTTATAACATCCTCAATACGAGGTAAAGAACCATTCAAAATCAGCATAAACTCTTGTTTACGAGGAAACAAGGATCTCCTACTAAGACAATTACATTCTTCTCGGAGGCAATGATCGAACAAGAATGATTCACTCCAGTAAGTTATGAGAACCATACCTTGCGAAAGCATGGAGCAAAGGGAGATGAGTCCAACGACATGTGACCAAGGTTTCGAATGAAAGACCGGCTTTGACTGAGAACTGCACTTTGCAGTGGAGAGCTGCACTCCAAGAAGTTTCACTGAGGTAATAAAAGCTGCATACAGAAAACCCACCACCACCAATATCTCAACATTCGAAGTCCAGTCCTCGCGAACTTGAGGTGTTGAGTATTGAAGGAAATTAAGCTTGCAGTCAGCTGTCAGTAACCCCAAGAACCTTGCCACAGAGATCTCAATACCCCCTGCCTCTTGTTGATAATTAAACGAAACATATTCGCCACAAGAGACCAAGTTTCTCGGCTTTGACACCGGGATTAGTTGGAGGAAGGAGGAGACTCGTCTGGTGGTGAGAGAGCTGGAGAGATCGGCTTCATCTTGTAAAGGATGCATCACCAGAGGATGGACAGATAGCACACCTACATCTATGAGAATCGGTGGAGGGTCGGGGGAACTGGAGGGACAGGGGGAAACATCGGAAACAACACGTCGAGATTGGGGTCTGATGGTTCAGGCGGCAGGGGGAGAAACCCAGATGAAACAGCTTCAGGAGACTCCATTGACAGAGGAGGGGAAAAGCTTCGGGAAAGGATGGGAGGCGTCGACATCAGCGGAGAAGCGGCTCGTGGTTAAGAGACGGAGGAGCAAAACAAAGCCTCAGAGATGAGGTAGAAACTGTAATCGACAGTATGAACCCAGCGATGAGTGAACGGAGAAAAAAAAAATAGTACAAATCACCCCGTAAAGAATTTTAGATCCAAGATCTAGCACAGAGGAAGCACCCCACACGAAATCTGACCCCATAAATCAGTAACCCTCAACATCAGGATTCCAAAAGCAGAAGAAAATTCTGGTCGGAAATTTTGAGAAGGTGGCCGCCGGAATAGAGTCACGGTGGGGAGACGGCTGAGCTGCGGAGGAGACTAAAGACAGGGAGGAGTCATGGTAGTCTTGAGAAGAGCGCCAGAGAGAGATAAATTGTTAATCTATACTTACTACATTTGCATTTACATGTCCTAAAGTGTGTTTTTATAACGAAAATGTTATTGAATGTCAAGCGGCAAGTTACATTGCCATCAATTTTAGCAAGAACAATTTCGTTGTCATAAATTGGGAGAAACATAGATATGTATATTACAATGGTGGCATATTCAAGAATTTTCAAACGATATTCACTGAGTATTGTGTTATAGTTATAAATAACATCAATTCTCTAATAATATGCATAACTATATTTTCCTCCATGTTCATTTACTTTTATAGTAGGTCAAATACAATTATATATGTATTTTGGAACCCTGATTTGCTTGAGGCTCACAACTTACGTAGGTATGTCATATATCTGTATTAGTATTACATATATTTTTTCATAGTATTTATTAGGTGTTAGTATATTCATAATTGATAATGCAAATGCAAATGCCAACCAGTCGGACTATTATTCAGGAGACTTGAGTAATTGTGGTGGTCTTAACTAAATTATTTATGTGGGGAAGCTCATTGATCCAGTAGTTTGATCAAGTGTTTTTTAGTGCTTTTATACCAGATCTGAGTTTCAACTCCGGGAGAAAGCGGAATTATGCGAATTAAGGGAAAAAAGAATTACAAGAGATCTGTAGCATGGCGTAAAGAGTACCGTCAAGCGTTGATCCTATAGATCGGTTCAGGTGATAAGTCATGGGTGAATCCGCATACGACATATAGAATTATTGGCTGTAAAACGCTCAGTAATATTCCTCATAATTGTAATAGCATAATTATCCAGCGTTTAAAAAACTATATTAGGGAGTTGTTGTCATTGAAGTATCTCTACTATTTTTCTATCATCAAACTGACATTTCCTGCTTTTTAAATTTAAATCATTTTGCTATATAACAATTTTTTTTTCATTGAATATTAAATACGACCGTGTTTATCATACTATTAATCTACCATTACATACATATACACATATCATATATGATATGTTTAACATGTATAATAAATAATCTTTTATTACTGTATGTAGAAATGTAATGCATAAAATCTTAAAATTATATTAATTATCTTATGTGCGTTATGGCCACATGATGACAAACATGGACTATAAATTTAGAAAGATAAGATTGGAAATAATATTTTAGCAAAAAAAACTATCTTAATTAAAAATGACAAATATGTTGTGAATAAAAATAAGTAAAAGAATTCAAGTATATTTATTCCATGAATAACAAATCACTTATATATAGTTACAAAATCTGAGATTTAGTCTTATCTCGGATATTATATAAGTATATCTACAATGTTCTGAAAGATATCTATCTTATTAAAACAGAAACATTATGTTGGACCTAACATTATTTTGTAAGTTTTTAAATTAAATACACTTTTATACTTTATAGTTAAACCTACATTAAATCACTAATGTTTCTTTCTTTATACTACTATCTATGTTTCCAAACAATATACTTATTTCTTTATACTACTATTAATGTTTCCAAACAATATATTTTTTATACTACTATTAATATTTCCAAACAATATTAATTAATCTTATTTATTTTATATCTATCATTTTCTCTTTAAAATTTTGTAGAAATGTCATAATTTCATAAATTGCAAAATAATGAACTTTAAAATTTGGATTATAAGATTACAAATTATGAAACTATTACAATTTAAATCCAATTAGATTACATATCGGTCATCCATCAGTTCAATCGGTTAGTCTCGGGTTTTACTGATTTTTTAATATGAATATTTTAGAAACCTAAATTAAATTGTCAGATCTCCGGATTAACCGGTATAATCACAATCGGGTTGAATTTAAACACACTGATTTAAATGCAAAAATATTTTAAATACACACTCTTTAAAAATTACCAAAATATTTGTTAAGTTATTAGTGAATTTTTTATCGTAAAATATTCCGCGCTTCCAAAGCGCGGGTCAAAATCATATACTTCTTATAATGGTTATCCACATATGTGAATATCCATAACAAAGACTAATGTAAATTTTATTAAGAAGATATATATCCTAAAATTTATTATTTCATATATATAAATTAGGAATCCTTATGAAACAATATTTTCAATATTTTCCTAGCTATAATGCCTCACATCAAGACTATACTAAAAGGGACTAATAAAGCATTCTTAGGCTGTCCACGTCATTTACTAAAATCAGCCAATCAGAAACAATTTTCTTGCCACATCATATCAAGAATTGACCCAGTTCATGCCCACGTCCTAAATTCTAAATTCCGACTTTAATCGTTCTTTTTGCCAGACACTCCGTCTTCTTCGTTTCTGATCACATTAAATCTCCGTTACAGCGTCGCTTTCTTCAACAATCAATTATGTTTCCTTTTAATCACTTCGTTTCGTTTCGCTTCCCTTTCTTTCTCCTCCTTTATAAACAGCTTCGTCTAAGCTTACTTCCAAAGAAACCCCAAACTCTCCTAAGCTGAAGTAATGGCGATAAAACCCAATCAACAATGGCCGGTTCCAAAGCTAAAGCGCATAAATCGTATCCTCCTCCAGGTTTGTAATAACGTTCTCCACTTTCTATTTTGTTTGAGTTCCTTGCAGTAGAAGAACAAACCTTTTAGTCTTCTGGCTCGACTCTAAATCTCTCTTTGCCTGGTGATCAAATTGATTACGTTACCAATCTCGGTATCTTCCACTGGGATGCCCATCCGAACTTCCACCTCAAACGCCTTTGCGTCCTCCTTACGAAGGCGCGTATCAGGTTACTTCTCCTTTCTGGATGCACCATAATTATTTTCCAAGATCATTGTATCGTTACCTGCTATATGTTAAGAGTTTTGAATCAATACTATTGATACTGATACATATATGGCGTTCTTAGTCTCAAAATGAACTCTCAAACTAATTGCGCATAACCATAAGAACATCATCTTCTTCTGCTAAACAGAGTCCTATCTTATATATTTTAGCTGTTCTATCTGAAACTTTCAGTGTATTCACTTGTGATGTACCAACTTATATTATGTTTTGTTACAGTGAAGTGACTCAGTTAACCAAATCGTTTTTGTTGTTGTGTGTGTCTTGATGATTCAGTCTCGCTGCTCTCTGTTGTTGCTGTCTGTTAGAGGAATGCCACTTAAGTTTAAGAGCTATCGGATCGAACCACTAATATCCAAAACGACGTTCAACTGCCTTAACTGTTTTTGTTTGTTTGTCAGATTAATTAAAGAGGAAATTCAGTGGAAGATAAGATCAAGAAGAACAAGACCAAGAACAGATTACTCCATCTATATTTATTTCTGTGAATACAAAGAACTGATCAAAAAGACAAGACATGGTCCTTCTCTACAATCTGTCAAAGCTATGGGGCTCTGAAACTGAAGGAAATGTAAGAATCATTAGACATCATCTAATCTATTAATTTAGGGATTATCTACTATTTAAAGTTCTCATTTAAATTTTGGACTCTTTTATAGTTGTTGCTAAAATATATCATGCCTCCTATACAATGCAACTTACCAACTTAAATTAAACCAAATCTTAACCAATATAGATTAGTTAAACCTAACCAGTAACACTTTTATAATATTTTTGGTTAATCTCTTAATATAATTAGATCATATAAAACTGAACCACTCTTAAATCAACGAGTTCCATATTATTCCAGACATAAGAAAAAAAATATCCGACTCATTTACAACGTAAGCATACAAAGACCATGTATACTTATGCTCATTGATCTTCCAAAAACCAAATAATTGTGGCATAGACCAACATAGGCTCATGTTCGTATCACTAACTTTACTTCCATATATTTACTCTTCGCCTACATCATATCACAACATACACAGTTATGCAAGAACATGATTTTTTTTGTTCAAACAACCAAATAATGATGGCATATGGTCAGTAGTTTTTTTAAATATGTTTTTTATATATTACATTTTACGAGACTATGTGTATAAGTTTTTTTTTTTGAAAAGGGCATAACTATGTGTATAAGTTAAAAGGTAAAAGGTGTGACAAGGCAAATTATTATACTAAAAATGAAAGAAGATTAAATACAAACTAATAACAAGTATAACACAAATTATAACACTATTAAATTCTATATATATTTAATAAAATATTATATATATATCTAATATGTATATATATATATATAAATGTTACACAATATATATAATATTATATACACATATTATATATACCATATATTATTAATTGAAATTTGACAAATCAATTTCCGTCGTTTAGGACGGGTCCTAATCTAGTTCTTAATTAAATAACGCTTTCAATTTTCCTTTCGTATATGTTGTTGGAATTTTTATAATTATTGAATCTTACCTAACGTAATCTCATCATCTTCTTTTTTAATATATTGCAGACTTGGAACTTTAGATTCGTAGACACAGATGAGTCCTTTCTAATTGCAGAATCATCCGTTGCGTGTTATGATGGCTGGTGGCTACAGCTCAGAGGCTTTGCCTTACATTTTATCACTTCGTTTGGGTCTCAGGAACTCTAGGTTTTGGAACCACGATCGAGCATCCCGCTGATCTAGAATCGGTGGAGTTCTGGAATGGTTTAGCTAAAGAGACAAAATGATCTATAGATTTACAATTCTATATTGGATATGCAAGGCGATGGAAAAGCCTCGGATCCATTAACTAAATATTTCTTTATCAGTTGACAATCATATGACCAAACCTTTGAGTCCAATCTTATCCTATTATGACCTACGTGACAATTTTTTTCAGATGAAGCGGACCGATTGACGGGTTCACACGGGTGCATAGCCTATACAAATTTCAAACGGGTAATTAAGCTGATAATCAAATTATAAAAAAGCCTATTAACTCAGATACTGGTTGCCACTTGGCCAAAAAATGGGTTAACTTGGGTTTGAAGTAAACAATAGATTTTCTGTTTCTACTAAAAGTTTTACTTGCTTTCTTTTCATTATTTTTTCACGTTAACATTTTTCTAATTTTTTATCGACTTCTACTATATTATTCATTATTCTATCTGGTATCTGTAACTCAAAGCCAGTAACCATATCAAATTCAAAGAAGATGTATTAGTTCCTAACTCTTCTTTCTAACTGATTTTGTATTTTGGTTTTATAGTGACTTCATTCATAATGTCAAATATCAACGATTTTAGCTTTTTTGATTAATCATACTATTTTAATGTTTCAATATTATTTGAATATTCCCTGTGTTTCATAATATAATGATTTAAAGTATTTTTTGTTTCAAAATATAAATCGCTTTCATATTTCAATGTAATTTTATACTTAATGGATATTTTGTGGCCAACTAAATTATGTAAAATTACTGTCTAATTGATTGAATTTATATATCAAATGCCATTTTTCTAAGTAATAACTTTTAATATTAGATTTTAATTCAAAATAATTACATTTTGAAAGAAATAGAGTAATTTGTATACTAATTCTACACAGATACAAACCAATTAACGGTGATTTAAGGAAGACATAAAGATGTTTTTCCAGTTATCACGAAAACAGAATCAATTGACATTGACAGGTATCTAAATTACATCCAGCTCAAGACAAGATAGAGTTTCCATACCTTAATATTATGTTATCTCAATATATTTGTGGCTAAATCAGCTTTCTCTCGCACAAACTCTCACTCCATTCGCAGAGTGTAAGCATTTCTATCTAATAACATCAGTTGTTTGAGTTAAAAAAAAAAAGAAATGGTCGAAACATACAAAGACTATAAATTGTGACTAAAGAAAAAAAAAACAAAAATCAATCGATGATGACTGGATGTAGTCTTTTTTTTTTTGACTGGATGTAGTCATAAATCATTTTTGTCTTGACGAATCACGTAAGAAATATGGTTTAATCAGTGTTGAGGGAAGAATAAAGAAATGGAAGGCAAAAACATAATGAAAGTTTTGAGGAAATGATACCTTCACTCAAAAAAAAATATTGAGAAAATGATTTATAACTGGTGGTTAGGCCAAGAAAGCAATAGGATGACGTCCACATAATAAATAAGTATTGAGTGAATACATTACATATACAGACAACAACATACAAGTTATTTGCAAATACATTTTCATATATATATATATTGTATGTTTATGATAAATATATTCAGTCACATTAATATCTTCATGATACTTCTATCTTATTAAAACAGAAACATTCAGTTATACCTAACATTTATTTTGTAAGTTTTTAAATTAAATACACCTTTATACTTTATAGTTAAACCTACATTAAATCACTAATGTTTCTTTCTTTATACTACTATCCATGTTTCTAAACAATATACTTATTTCTTTATACTACTATCAATGTTTCCAAACAATATATTTTTATACTACTATCAATGTTTCCAAACAATACAATAATTAATCTTAATATTTTATATCTATCATTTTCTCTTTAAAATTTTGTAGAAACATCATAATTTCATAAATTACAAAATAATGAACTTTAAAATTTGGATTATAAGATTACAAATTATGAAACGATCACAATTTAAATCAAATTAAATTACATATTGGTCATCCATCAGTTCAATCGGTTAGTCTCGGATTTTAGTGATTTTTGTTAATATGAATATTTTTAAAAACCTAAATTGAATTGTCAGATCTCCGGATCAACCGGTATAATCACAATCGGGTTGAATTTAGAAACACTGATTTAAATGCAAAAATATTTTAAATACACTCTTTAAAAGTTACCAAAATATTTGTTAAGTTATTAGTGAAAATTTTCATCGTAAAATATTCCGCGCTTCCAAAGCGCGGGTCATAATCTAGTTTTAATTAATAGTAAAATAGTAACCAAATTTATAAATACTGTATCATATACACTACTAAAAATATCAAAACCTTTAAATAATACCAAAAGATTGAATGAAGGTACAAAATTGGAAAGAGCAATTCTCTGCAATTAAAGAATAAGGCAATAAACTCTAGTGCTCCCGCTAAAAAGTCTAAATTTACAACATATACCGCTTTATTTACATATTTAAACCTATTACCTTATTAAAATGATTCTAAAATAAATGACAGCATGAAGATAGGAAAATCTATATAGAAAATATACAATAGAATCAAATACATAAGTTAAAATTACATTATCATTGATCAATAAAAAATCATGTTCGTAATAATAAAAATGAAATGACAAACACATTTATTAAATCCATAGAACTACATACAACATTAGACAATTGTTTCTGTTATTCATATGGATGCAAAGTTACTAAGACGGTTCATATAGATTTATTTGAGTCTGTATGTTGATTACAAAAAATAACGGCACATAACAATGTGTTATTAAATATACAAAATACAGATTAAATATTGTCAACACAAACACATATAAAAATGAGACATCATATTTGGATAAATTTAATTAGATTATATTTTTGGTAATTTTTAAAATTACTTAAAAACCTAAATTATTAACAAAATACAAATATAAATAAAATTAAAGCAATATAACAACAAAATAATAAATGAAAAATATATTGTGTTAATAAACATATATTTTAGATTTTTACAGACTTATAAACCATGTAATATTATAAAAATAAAATTGTCTATTATAATTAAAATTTCACCATTAGAAATATTAAAATAATAATCTGGATTGATATTCAATTTCAGTTTCCAACTATTACACATGAAAAAAATATTATTAAGTATGTTAGGCTTACATTTCTAAGTAGGTTATTGGAGTACTCTTTTTTCATGAATTTATTCGAGATGAAATTCTGATCTTTTAATTTAAGATAATCTAAGTTCTATACATGATTAATATTGTTTGCATAACTCAAAAACCTCAAACTCCATTATTCATATTTTATTAGTTAATTATGTTACATATAATAGAAACATATTTGACAATAGTATAAATTTTAGGGTATATTGAAGAAAATTATATAACTATTTTATCCATTAATGCCAATGAATTATATTCAAATACTTACTTCAAAATGGTAACACGAAAAAATATTCAAATCTAAAAATTAGTTAAATATAATTTTAAATGCAAAAATTCACATACAAATAAAAATGATAGATATAACAATTTTAAAATATTATCCGCGCGTAGCGCAGAAAAAGAATCTAGTATATTCTAATGACTTTTGACTATGTATTCCAAAAAAGCTAAATGTACAGTATATTTGACCATGCTCAAAAGCGTTCTCTCTCCTATCCCTCAATTCTACAGTATATTTGACCATGCCTCACATATAAATTAAATTTTCTGAAAAGAGTATTTACCCTAGCCATTCATCATGATGAACTCATCGACAAAAAAACTCATATCTATTGTATACTTGGTGTTTACTACCTTCATGATGGTGGTATCTTTGGCCAATTCTAAACCTCTGCAACCAGATATATTTGATAGTCCTCGTACTACAATCAAGATTCAGAATAACAACGACTATCATCTTGGAGTCCGTTGCAAATCTCGAGACGATAATATGGGTTTCAAGATTCTTAAAAAGGGTGAGATGTATATATGGAGTTTCCGTACTAATTTTTGGGGAACTACATTATATTTCTGTAGATTTAGTCATGGAGAAATAGACAAAGGCTCATTCCCAATTTTTCAAGCGGGTAGAGACTCCGCAAATTGTAGTAATTGCACATGGATAGCGGAGGCAGATGGTCTTCATGGATTTATGCTAGAGCCACCTATTATATATTTTAAATGGTCAAAATAATATAAAATAATTTTATTCAGAAATGTATTGTAAACATATAATTTAATAGATGATAGTCCGCACTCAACAAATTATGATTTAATATGATTTTTATTCAGATTATTCAATTTGATAAAATTTAAAAATAATATTATAAACAATTAAAATCTAATATTTATATATGTTCAAGAATGTTAAGTTTCTCTATTTGAATTTTTTTTTTTCATTCATGTCAGAATATCATCGTCATGTTTTAATAGATAGGTCACGTAGTTGAAGGAACAGCTCAAGATTGCCTCTTTTACAAAAAAAGTGGCTCAGGTTGTGTCTTTCAGAGAAAGAAGGCAGAACATGCAAATTCTGATTACTATCCTTAAGCGTTTATCTGAGTATTCATGTAATCGTCTTTATCCCAATTTGTTTAAAGTTTCTGAATTGTGATGTATCATTTTTCAGTGTTGGGAATTTATTTATTTTCTCATTTTTCTGTGAGATACATTTGCATAGGAGACAGAGAGACATCCACTCTGCTTATTGCCAAGTAACCACCAACTATGAGCTTGTGACAAATAAAACAGAACGAATGAAGGTCTGATAATTTGTTGGTAAAACTATTGTAAAATTTGCTTATATAATGAATATATGAACAAATAAAACAGAGCAGGAAATAATAGAAGCTTATGTGCTTGGTGTTCAACTGGTAAATACAGTATGTTTGCTTTGTATTTCTCCTCCCAACGTATTGAACAAGAGGCTTTTCTTGCTCAAATGGATAAGTGAAAATGGTATGTTTGTGTTCAATCTTTCTTGTCATTAAACTCTTGCGCGTTTCATTGTTACGATTGCTGCTTGTTGCTTGATCATATTAAAGTCTCAGTTGCTTGTTCATTAACGTTATGTTTGTTGCTTGATCATATAACAGTCTCGGTTTCTTGTACATTGATGTTAATTGTTAAGATTGTTGGTAGATCAGCATGTTACAGTCTCGGGTCTTCTTCATTAATGTTGAGTATAACAAGCTGACTTTTTTTTTGATATCTATATTTAATGTGCAGGGAATGATCTCTGGGAAGTTAGAATATAAAACAACTACAAAATCATAGTCCTGTGGGTCGACCCGCAAAGGCTTGCAAAGGCTTACATTTTTTGCGTGACGGGTTTGGTCAACCATTTTGAGAACCGCGGCCCGCACGAGACTGACCCGCTATGATCCGCTTGAAGATGAATCCGCTGCAGTACGAGATGGGACGGGACAACCTGTTTGCCATCTCTAGACTAAACTAACTGATTCTCCGAGAGTATATGCAAAAAATTCACTGTATCGTAGCATTTTTCAGCTTTTATCCATTACCCCCACTGAATTCATCTTTCCTCGATGAATGGCAACGAATGAATGTTATCCTTTCCACATTGGTTTCCTTAAAGGTTCTTTTGAGTTTTCTGAAATCCCAACCCCCATGGTGAACATCAATAAGATCAGAAACCAATAATGTGAGATCAATGCATGGGATTGTACATAAGAAATCTAGGCGGCCAAGGAGCAGTATCTGAAATCTAGTTACCAGACCACACATTTGTGTCTCTCGCATCACCTATAACCGTGAGTAATCCTTTTTTGAGAAGCTCTCTTCTGTGAAGGATGTTATGCCTAGGCATATGATGGTCGAGTTCCCAGGTTACAATCCTGAAAGGAGGAGTTCTGGAAGTACATGCTCTCTAGGAGACGAGCTACCAGAGTCTGGATTGGAGAATATTCTCCACACTTGTTTTCCAAGGAACGATTGGTTAAACCGTTCAATTTCATGGAAGCCACGTCCTCCTTCTTCTGCATAGATTCTTCCAGGCTATCCACAATAATTTATTTCTTTTACCTCCACTTATCCACCAATATTCGGTAATAGCGCTAGTGAGCTAGGTCTTTTTGATAATCTGAAATAGGACATGATCCTTATAATCTTCCTTGCAGCTTATCTTTGATATAATTCAAGAGTTTACGCTTAGATCCATTGAAGCTTTCGGGAAAACCAAGGCACTTCCCCTGAGGCCTTTTGACATGTGTGTTTTTATCGCCATATAATATTTCATCACCAAATCATTCGTTCTCAGCATGTATATCAGTTTATGGGCTCAATAATGTTGTCAGTGATTGATCGACTATCTAAGAACGCACCTTGGGTGTCTGAAATGATCTGAGGCTGGAAGCTCTTCAATCTGTCACAGAGAATTTTAAAGACTATTTTGTACTAGACAGAACACAAACTGATGGGTCTCATGTCCTTCATCATCGTCGGTTTATCAATCTTTGGGATGATACATAGTTGTGTATGGTTCCATCCATCCGGTAAAACAGAGCTCTGAAAAAAAAGACTGAATCTCCTCAATCACCTAAACTCCAACGATGTACCAGAACGTCTGTAAAAAATCCAGAAAGACCATCTTCCCTGGGGCACTGCTTCCTTTCACTCTGAATTCTTCCTGCTTAATCTCCTCATCTGACACTGGTTTACACTTTCGTCCTACAACATCAAAACCCGATTCAAGGTCTTCTTGCCCTTCACACTATTACAGAGATACTTTGTGTTTCTATCTCCAGATTTAAGCCACAACTCCTTGCTTTTCTGCTGGCTGCCTCCAGTGAGAGTGTGGTATATTTGAAGATGAGTCACGTCTCCTTAGAGAGGTTGGAAACGGTCTCGAAGATATATTTAGGATATATAGCTTATAAGCTTATGTTTGTGGGCTTCTGTATATACCCATTATCATATTCTTTTTTTTTTCTTCTTAGTTAGGGTTTTGTATAAAGAGTTAGAGAGCAACAGTGTAAAGATTAATATAAATAATAAGAGAAGAATTTCTAGATCTTTTATATATCTAAAACTGATCATTGGGATTTATCCTATCTAGGTGAGGAAGGTAACGTGCCGGTGGAGGTGATTGCAAACTCAGTTACTCGACATGGACGAATGCATTCGTATGTGGCAAGGAATAGGTCCGACTTGGTTACAACAGCAATTAAGCCATGTATGTCCAAAGAAGCTAATAAGTAATATTCCCTCTGTTTTAAAAATATGCATATCTTAGATTTTTCACATATATTAAAAAAATCATATTAAATCTGATTGTAAATACATTATTTTTTTGTGAATAACAATTTTTTATAACTTTTAACCAATAGAAATCCAATAAATACTATTAATTTTTTTGAAATTAAGAATTTTTTATTAAATAATATATTTAAAAAGTAAAAAAAAATTTTTTTTCGAAATAATTTTTTTTCTTAGAATATGGATCTTATGAAACGGAGAGAGTAACTAATAAGGTTGATGTTTGTGTGTATTTTATTCTATTTTTCTGATCCCTAGGCTAGTAATGTTGGTCTTTTCAGTGTTTCTCTCTTATCTTGCAACTTTGATTCTCCACGACCTTGTTTTTTTTGTTGCTACTGGTTTTTGAATGAAAAGATTTTCAGTGGTAAAAAAAGTTACGTTGCTTATTTTCCTATTCAGATAATAAATAGCAAAAGAACTTAATAGTTACTTTTAGAAACTTTATAAAATAACAAAAAATTAGGACTAGATTCTAATATTAGAGTAACAAAATATGTTTATCATTAAGTAATCGATAAAAGTTAATACTTCTGTTTTATAATAATAAGTGTCACTTTTTGTTTTTAATTTTGTTTTAAAATAAGTATTATTTGTTACAATCACAATGTAATTTCGTAGATTAAATCTAATTTTTACCTTTTTGAATAATGAATAATTTTTTATTTAATTATTTTTATTTAATTAATCATACATTAATTAGAGATATTAGTACATTATACAATTTTTTAATCTATGGAAAAAGTATTGAAGTGACACTTATTTTAAAACGGAATGACTGTAACTTCTCTGACTTCTCTGTTATACTTATCAAATTTTTAAGACTATAACTTCTTTCAGTTACTTAATGATAAACACAATTTGTTAACGTTACTCTAAATTAGAATCTAGTACTAATTTTTTGTTATTTTATGAAGTTTCTAAAAGTAACTCTTTTGGTTTTTGTTATTTACAGAGTAACTGATTACGAAGATAAGCAACTTAGTTTTTTCTGGTTTAAAGAATATCCAAATCCCAAAATAGTCACGGAACTCTTGTTTTTCTAGGTTTACAAAAGGGAAAAAAAGTTCAGAATAGAGATCTAAGAAGCTCCAAACAACAATAAAAGTGGAAGAATGTCGTTTTCTGGTTATAGCTTCGTCGTACTAACATTATTCTCCATCGTTTTTACTCAAATATATGGTTTGGGAAAAGTAGACCCAATGTATGATCTCAAACCGGAAGAAACGCTAGCGATTCACAACCAGATTCGAGCCGATGTCGGCGTGGCTCCACTGGTATGGGACGATAAACTAGCTGCCTACGCACAGAACTATGCTAATGTACGCTCCAAAGACTGCGCCATGAAGCATTCAACAGACGGAATGTACGGCGAGAATTTAGCCGCAGGGTGGGTCCAACCTTTGGACACAATGAGCGGTCCGATTGCGACTAAGTTTTGGTCGACGGAGAAGCCTAATTACAATTATGACACCAACAAATGTAGTGATGTGTGTGGGCATTACACCCAGATTGTCGCTAATCAATCGCAACGACTCGGTTGTGGTACGGTCAGATGTCATAACAATGAGTATGTTTGGGTTGTATGTAACTATGCTCCTAGGCCAATGGGTGATGCGAACACACGTCCGTATTAATGAACTTTTGTTTTTTTCTCTTTTAACGTGACTAAACAGAATGGTGCGTATTCGAGTTGTTGAAAAAGTCATCTACAACATAAATATAACACTTATGTAACAATTCACAATTTTTCATTTTCTTGTGCTAGTATTATATATAACTAATTCAAAATCTAATATATATATTGAATTTGTAATTTGCTTTTTGCTTTCAACAATATGTGATTTTGAAACCGAAGATGATACATAAAGGATACTAGCAGGAACGATAAAGTATGAATCTCATCAATATCACCCAAGAAAACTTTTTTTTTTACAAAAATGTTACACAAGAAAAAAAAATTCAAAACATTCCTAAATTATACCTTACACAAGAAACCCTGATATTGCCACTTTTAAATTCTAAACCCTACTAAACTCTAAATATGAAATATATAGTTAGTAAATACTTTATATTTAGTAAATACTTTATCATTTACATTTTTTTAACTCTTAGTTTTATTTTTTAAATACTTAATTAATAATATAATTCTAAATATAAATATACTCTCCCGTTTCGATTTAGTTTTTATTGTAGAGTAAATTTTTTTTGTTTCATAATTTAAATAAAAAATTTATTAACTTTATATGATATTCTATTTTTATTGGTTGAAATATGGTTAAATTTATAGGTAATGATGTTTTATATAGAAAATATACAAAACTAAATATTTTTAATATGTATGTATAAACATAAAATGACAACTAAAATAACACTGAGGAATTACTTATTTTTATTGTTTTGCGTTTAGTAAGTGTTAATTTATGATTTTCCCGTGTGTTATTTTAGAGATAAACACTTAATTTACTGTTGTTTAAAAGCAATATTCAGTCATAAATTAAATTTTTAGTCTAAGAATATAATAAATACATAACTAAATAATAATTGAAAATTTAAGTTTTAATTGGTTTGTGATTTATATATATTTAACCGCCGATAAAAATATTTAATTTTAATTTTATACTATATATATTAATGTCAGAAAAATTAAAATAAACGTTGAAACATTAATTAGATAAAATTAATTCGATACTGAAAAGATTAAAAAAAAACAACAATAAATCTTTGAAAATCAACTTAAGAAATAAGAAGTAAGAACATCTTCAATAGTCTATATCTCCTTATTTTTAGGGGTTTTGCACTCCGGCAACCTCTTATCCCTTCAAATTTTAAGGAGGTGGACATTATACTCTCAAATTTGAGCATTCATTATTCAATCTTTAAAATATTATTTATTTTCATTTTAATGTATCTTCAAAAGAAACTATATTTTAAGGTTTGGCAAAACCTCAAAAATAAAATTTGAGGATGTCGACATTTATTTTGAAACAAAATTAAAAACAAAAAGTAACACTTATTATAAAACAGAAGTATTAACATTTATCGATTACTTAATGATAAACATATTTTGTTACTCTAATATTAGAATCTAGTCCTAATTTTTTTCGATGCTCAACCTTTCATATTTTAATATCCTTTTTCAAAAAAAAAAAAGTTTTAGGATGTTTCTTTCCAAAAACAAAATTTTATATGAAACCTTAATTTTTTTATATTTTACATAAAAGTCTTTATGCTTAGCAAAGCATACATATTTGACAAAAACTATAAAATATCCAACAAAATTATTATAAAACAAAATTAATAAAGAAAATCTTATATTATAGTAAAACATTGCATATGAATAAAAACATACAAACTAAATCATTAAATTTAAATAAATTACATAATTATTCATTATAATTATCTCCATAATGATCACATTTATGATCAATCAAGGTATTTCGAAGTGATAAGTGAGCCTCCTTTTTATTTAAAGATTACGAGCTAAAAAGTTTCAAAAATGAGCATTCTAGTTTATTGCCCTTTCAACTTGTGCACTAGTCACGTTGAACTAGGAATTTTTTTAATGAAATAGCTCAAATATGTATGCAAAAATTTAGCACTTAAAAAAATGCATGGAAAAAGAAAATACTATTAACAAGGATGTAGGTTTTTTGCTTAATATATATAAGAAACAAATTTGCTTTAGATTTTTTGTTGTGGCTTTAAAAATAAATCTAAAGAATGATTGGTAAAAGTTAATAGTAATTTGTTGTAGGCTTTTTGACTAACAAAAATAAAAGTACAACATGATTGATAAATTTTAATGTTTTAAAAATAAATAAAACTAAAGTAGGAACATAAAACTGAATCAATCACCCCCAAAAACTTCATACTCATACTAGACACTCATCATAGGCCGAACCATAAGTGGTAAAATATGGGTTGCAAATTGTTTAAAGATTTATGATTATATAAACTTTTTGTCATTAAAGGTTTTTCAGTGTTTTGTTCATTAAAGTGGGAGTGAATTAGTTTCCTTTATATTTATTCAGATATAATGTATAGCTTGTAAATTAAAAAAAAGTTCATATATTTCATTTGCGAAAGAGATAGCTAAGACATAAAAAAATTTGGTTTGTCCGTTCCATTATAGACTGGATTATGAGCATGTAGATAAATTTTTAAAATGTTAAATTCTGAATAGTGGCTGAATGATGTAGTATGTGTATTTTCAAATTAGACGTAGGCACAATTATAGCAGCAAAATTCGGTCTTCAATTGTGTTGAGGAGCTTTAGAATGATGTTAAAGTGACCATGAGAGTCTGTGGCTCCTATACTCCTCAATTTGGATCAATAACTTTCTCCAACATCCGAGGCATACTCTTACCTCAGTGGCCTATTCAGAAAACATTTTACCTATGTTCGAATTAACTAGTATATTTTTACCCACAACAAAACAGATCCACGACTGATTTAATTAAGACCATGGTAAATGATTTGTTCTAATTTATGAAATCTCCGATACAGCTTATCACGTGGGAGAGTTGTTAAAAAGTAAAGTTTTGGGTTCGAGTAATTTCAAGCACATCAATAATTTACCGATGGATGTGGAGGTGTTTCTTCTTACAGTAAAAGGTTATGGTCGATGCTCTATATATCTGTGAATCTGGAACTGAAGACGAGTTATCACAAAATTGTTGCATGTTATTTTGAAGAACAATAAACACCCAGCAACTTTCTTTAAGAGCCCACTTATGTCAAAAAGCCCACCAAATATATATTTTGTTTTCGAACACAAGCCCACCAAATGTATATTAGTCCAAAAACACGCACACAATCCAAAGAAGTATTAGGAGAAATGTCATAATCCCATTCCAACGGCCAGGATCAGGTAGAGACCACTGTAAATCAGGTGGTCGTGAAACCACAGGATCAACGATCTGAGTTCTTTTCCTTCTTCGCTCATATGCTAAATTCTGGTTGGAACCTCCCCAACGAAAGAACCATTTGTGATTTCTCAAAAGCAGCACAGCAGCTGTTGATTCTTAAAATCTGAATCCGAGACGGTGGTGTATGGAAAGCTCCTGTACCGATCGGACGTGACTAGTGAGTGAGGGAGTTACTTTTATATATTCTCTGATCATCAATGGCGTCTTGGCTCAAAGCTGCCGAAGGTAATCGCTTCTTCACTCTTTACCGTTATAACTGTTTTTTTTTTTTAATCGAAGGTTGTGTGTTGGTTTATAGATTTATTCGAGGTTGTGGATCGAAGGGCGAAGTCTGTGGTTGAAGATCTTTCCGAGGAACAGTCTGATTTGCAGCCGTCAGGTACTCTCTCTGATTCATTCCACATTGAATGTCACAATCACGCTGTTGTCAGACGTAATTTGTATAGCATTTGGATAAATTTTTAGGAACATTAGCATTGGCCTGGTGTTAGTGTGGCCAAATTGTTAACAGTGATTCACATCTTTAGTATTTTAATTTTAGTCACGTGCCTTTTTCTTATGTTATGTTGTCTTTTGTTTTTGGGGTGGTGGCTAAAGCTTCTGATAAGAAAGGGTCTCAATCAAAGAGATTAACTTCAAAGAGAAAGGTATTATTTACCGTTTTTCTCTTATCTTGTCTTTGTTTGTTACATCAGTACTTAAATTGTGGAATGTATTTGCAGGCTCGGCAGAAACTTGTAAAAGAGGGAACTTCTAGTAAGAGAGATCTTTCTGGTGATCAATCTGGACCAGGAGTGTCACAGTCTGAGGGGCCTCCATCTAAAAGTTCTGTTTCCACTGAAGATGCCTCTCTCCTGCAGAGAAGAGAGTTTCAACCGACTGATGCAGATGTTCAGTCACTTCCACAATCAGTGTCAGACGGCAAAAGTGAAGATGCTGCTGCTGTGGTACCTTCAGAATCTGTTGTGGACGGTGGTGGTGATGCTGAGGCAGCTCCAGGTAGCAAGAATCCTGATGGAGATGTTGGTGTTCCAAATGAATCTTTGGTGCAACCGTCACCATCTTTACCTGACAAAGAAATTGAGGTCGTTGTTGCCAGTGAGAACCTGGTTGATGCTCCCAAAAAGGATGTACAAGGAGAGTTGGAAGATTCTTCAAAAAGAGACCAGGATAGACTTGTGGAAACCGTAGTACATGTTCCTCCTGTAGGCGAAGGGAATGTGATTCAAAGCACAGGTGATGAGGCGAAAGAAAAAGTTGGCACCTCAATCAATTTGGATAAAAAACAGGAACAGAAAGTTGCTGATGCCTCAACCAATTTGGAGAGAGAGCAAGGTCGTAGAGCTGATACAACTTCCATGAAGATACAAGATCAACTTGAAGAGGTTAGTTAGCCTCCGCAAATGAGGAAAAAATAGCACGTGCTATGTCTGCTACTTGAATTTGCATGTGTGATGTCGTTTTTAAAAGTCTGTTGATCAACCTTTTCACTAATTATAGGCTCAGGGGTTGTTAAAAGCTACAGTTTCCACTGGGCAGTCAAAAGAAGCCAGGTTAGCAAGGGTAAGCTCCAATGTCATTTTCTACCTTTCCTGCATCAAGTGGGTGACAAAACACTCCTTCATCCGTCAGATAGGATTTATTCATGCCAGTAGTTGGGATTTCAGATGTATATGTCTTCATTTGCTTTTAGGTCTGTGCTGGACTTTCATCCCGTCTGCAAGAAATTAAGGCAGAGAATGCACAGTTGGAAGAGCTTCTCACTTCAGAGGTAAATTTCAACAGTTTGAGTTCTTTTCCTTCTCATAGAAGAAAATGTAAAAAAGTAATACTTGAAAGTGGTCAAGTGCACCTAATATTATTTCTTCATTTTGACTGTTGTAGCAAGAGCTTACCAAGTCATATGAAGCTAGCATTAGGCAGTTGCAAAAAGATTTATCAGCTTCGAAAACTGAAGTGACGAAAGTAGAGTCAAGCATGGTTGAGGCACTAGCAGCTAAGAACAAAGAGATAGAAGCACTTGTCAGCGCAATGGATGCCCTGAAAAACCAGGCTGCTCTGAACGAAGGAAAAGTGTCGTCTCTTCAGGTATTCTAGGCCTCGTTTAATTTTGGTGTGCTTCCAGTTATATCATACCATGACTGTAAATGGTCCTAGTTATTTCCTCTCTTCAGCTACCCCTTTTTTCTTTTTTCCCAATCAGCTTTTAGTAAAATAATTTACTTTTACCAGGCTGACATGGAGTCTATTATGAGAAACAGAGAATTGGCTGAGACTAGGATGATGCAGGTACTACTAGAATTTTTGTTTCCATTAATTTCTGCTTGCTATATAGTATATACGATTATGAACATATAAGGTCCTCAAAACCATTGAACTAATATTTTAATTCTTCCAGGCATTGCGGGAGGAGCTTGCAACTACTGAAAGGAGAGCCGAAGAGGAGCGTTCTGCACATAATGCCACAAAAATGGTTTGTTGTCTGAACGTTGCGGAAAGTATTCATAATGGAAACATGCTATCACTTTTTGTTTACGTGAATTGCTCTTTCTAAGTCAGGCTGCAATGGAAAGGGAAAGAGAGCTAGAGCACAGGGCTGTGGATGCTTCCACAGCACTTGTTAGAATTCAGGTGAGACAGGATCTTTGACTGAGTCCTACTGTTAATATCTCACCTAACCTAATATGCTGTTAGTTGCTGAACATTAGCTCTATCTTCGTACACTGTGTTCTTTCTCCGGCAAGGAAAATAGGAACCCATTGTATTTTCATGTACTGTATAATCATGAAGAAAGTAAAGATTCTATGTGGAACTCTTGTTACCCAGAACACTTTGATCTGACTTTGAAAATGGCTGGTTTATTAGAGAATTGCTGATGAAAGGACAGCGAAGGTGGCAGAACTTGAACAGAAGGTGGCCTTGCTTGAGGTAGATGAATCTATCCTCAACGAAATTTGTTACTCCATCATCATATATTTGAACTTCACTAGAAGAATTGGCAAATGATACTCAGGTCGAATGCACATCTCTGAATCAAGAGCTGCAAGATATGGAAGTTCGTGCTCGCAGAGGACAAAAGAAATCTCCGGATGAACCTAATCAAGTGATCCAGGTATGGTATGTTAACTTCGATAGTGAGTTTTAGCACTCTTTTAAAAATTCGTTAGAAGTAAAAACCGTAGAAAATATGTGCAAACAGTATTTACGTGGTTCCTATGGTAAGTCATGTATCGATTTCAGTTTTCTAATTCTAAAAGCGAGAAGTATGTTCGAACCCTTGAAAACAACTTTATTAGCTTTTCAAGGTTCAAATTTTGGCTACTCTAGGAAGTTAACTTTTTATTATGCAGATTCAAGCATGGCAAGACGAAGTGGACCGTGCTCGGCAAGGTCAAAGAGACGCCGAGGAGAAACTTTCTTCGATGGAGGTTTGTTAGTAACCTCGGAAATCCTTTATTGACATGAATATATTTGTTGTTTGTGGTATACGAGATTACATGTGATTCATTTGCTTGTTATAGGCTGAAATGCAAAAGGTTAGGGTGGAAATGGCAGCCATGAAGAGGGATGCAGAACACTACTCACGCCAGGTGAGATCCACAGTTTCTGAGAGTCTGTCTCCTCTTGTTAATGCATTGACAGTTTTTTTTTTTTTTATATCAAGTGACTCGGCAGACCTCGTTTCTCTTCTAATCCCCTGGCGTTTCTATTTCATTGGCCTGGCAACTTTTTTGGATCTTTTTTTTTTTGTGAAAGACCCATTGCTCTACTTGTTAACATGGTCTTGTGGTTTATAACTGATTCATGGTTGCTAGAATTTAGTGCTTACATCTAATTGATTTATTTCATCATTGTCGTAAAGTGGTACCTTTAATGCATATGACTATATGATTATATAACATGAGCTTAATCGTTATACCCCTGACCTAGTAGGAGCATACAGAGCTGGAAAAACGCTACCGTGAACTAACAGATTTACTGGTATGTGAACTCTGAAACATTATGATTCTTAGATCAAATTCATATTGGGAAGTT
Source organism: Raphanus sativus (assembly GCF_000801105.2). NCBI lineage: Eukaryota > Viridiplantae > Streptophyta > Magnoliopsida > Brassicales > Brassicaceae > Raphanus > Raphanus sativus. The sequence goes on along the minus strand of NC_079519.1, from coordinate 26,226,479 downwards.
GTATGATAGCATCTGGCCATGTGGTTTGATGCAGTACTATAAGCAAACGCAACTAGAGACTATGGCGAGTGAGAAGGCTGCAGCAGAGTTTCAGTTGGAGAAAGAGGTGAAACGTCTACAGGAAGCACAGGTTCGATATCAAATCTAGCTACAGCTATACGTTCGCACGCTACTTAAAAAGAAAGAATCTAAACTTGTACTTGGTTGATGATTCAGGTAGAGGTAGAAAAAAGCAGAGTTCCGCGACGTCCATCAACAACTTGGGAAGAAGATTCTGAGATCAAGACACTCGAGTACGTCTTTAGCGATCTCTTGCTAAATATGAACTTTTCTATATTGAAGATGGTGTTGATCTATATATTGAGTTTGTTCTTCGATGCTTACAAAAAGAAAAAAAAAACAATTTCAGGTCTCTTCCATTGTATCACCAACACCTGGCTACAGCGAGGACACAGGTAGAGAAACTTGGGAGCATATTTAGAAACACTACTTATTTTCATTCGCTTTTGCTGTTGCTTTTGCTTTTGCTTTTAATCTTATGTTCGCTTTGTTCTCCTTGTGTCTTCAGGTGCAAAACGCAGTGAAACTGTTAGACTCAGGAGCTGTAAGGGCCACGAGGTTCCTTTGGCGGTACCCAATAGCTCGGATTCTCCTGCTTTTTTACCTTGTGAGACTCTCTCTCTCGCTTACCTCTTGAAATATCACTTGCCTTACTATATCTTCATCGTCACCCCAAAATAACATCTAATAAACATCATTTATGAAATTGCAGATCTTTGTTCATCTCTTCTTGATGTATCTAATACACCGGCTACAGGTACGTTTGGTCCCTAATTAAACTGAATATTTATTTGAGTCATGGAATTTGAATAATTGTCGTTCTAATCTCATGCACTCGTGTAGGCGCAAGCCGAGGCCGAAGAAGTAGGGGACTCAATGGGCCTGACCAACAACGTTTTCAGACCATGACAGATTCTATAAATGGGGTTTTCAAGTTACCAAAGAACTTACGTATGGATTGTCTTAGAGAAGGTTTTGAACTTTTTATACTGAGGCTGCTTGTCACAATTTAGTGTAGCAGCAGTTTTACTGTTTTGTTTATTCAAGGAAGTTTCTTCTAACTGTTTGGGATTTGAAGAACAGAATGTTTGTAAATGACTACATGGGGTTTATATAACGTACGCTTGAATACCTATTTAACTAAAACTAGTTTGAATTCGAGTTGAGTGTTTGGGTTTGGAAAGGAAAAACACAACACATTCCGGATGGAAGACCACATTGTACACTGATAACATATGAATCTTACATACTCATGTAATGTCCATAGCATTGCTCAAACGGATGATCGCCTGCGTTGAGCTTTCTACAACAAAAGAAAAAGCAGTGGGCTACTCTCTGATGCACAACCTAAATCCAACTTGAATGTAAGTCATAGATTAAACAGAAATAACCAGTACTTAGAATAATTAACAAAATTAAACAGATGGACAATGTGAGAATTAAAAAAGAAGTCAGCAAAAGCCAATGAATGAACAACATAAATGATTAGAAGATAGTTAAGCTTTTCATGGTTGTGCTTACAGTTTAATAAAAAAAAACAGTTACAATTACAATGAAGACATCAAGATATTGAGAGACTAGTGCAACTAATGAAAGACAATCATAAAGAGATTAAATCTTACCTCAAATATACCCAACTGATTATGAATTTTCTGGCTGCTAGTCGTTGATAAACCAGCAACAACAACCTTAGCTTCAACATGATCCTGCGCATAATAATGAGCAAAGTTTTGAAGTCAGTACAAACTTAAAGAGAAAAGAAGGTTCGTGTGGACAGTGATTTCTCATTGGTTTCCTATAGAAAGATATGTTGAAACGTGTATGCACTTTCTAAAACAAATAGGAATTCCAATGGTCCATCATAGAGAGAGGTAATATACACAAATATATATATAGATCAAGATTACCAAAAAAAAGTTGGAAGCAAGTTGAAAAAGCCAAAATTTCTGCCAAGAACAGGAGAGAAATATAGTTTTTTAGTAGGAAGCTTTCAGAATTTTCTGTACGCTATCCTCCAAATTCGCGAAATGTTGTTGACTACTCTGATTGTGCTCCGAAACTTTATTGTTCAATTCATTTGTGTACAAGGGAAAACGGATTACTCTGTTTGGCGATAAGTCATTACATTGTAGGAAGCTTTCTTTCAAGTCATTATCTCCAGTCTACTGTGGAAGTCAGCAAGGAAGAGAAGGGCTTAAGACTTTCACAATGGATGCACCTATGATTCCAGAGAACACTCCTTACTTGGCTACTATGATGATTCCAGCTATATCTGATCTGTTAGACTCAATTTCAAGACATTTTTGAAGTTCCAGTGGGTTTACCTCCTTTTCGGGATAAAGAACATGCTATTCATCTTGTCCAGGAGTTACTTCAGTCTCATTCAGACCATATATGTACCCTCATGCTAGTAAAATAGTTATGGAACAGATGGTTATTGACATGTTAGCTCAGGAATGATCAGACCAAGTACAAGCCGTTTTCAAGCCATGTTTTACTCGTCAAAAAGAAGGATGGATCTCATCGCTTTCTGCATTGATTACAGGGCTTTGACAGAGCTATTGTGCCTGATAAATATCCAATAAAGGTCATAGATCAGTTATTGGATGAGTTTCATGGTGTGTGTCTCTTCTCTAAGTTGGATCTTCGCTCTGGATATCAATATGGTGAAGAATGATATCAAGAAGATAGCATTTCGCACACTTGAAGAACACTATGAATTCTTGGTCATGCCCTTCGCTTTGACTAATGCACCAGCTACCTTTCAGGCACTCATGAATTTGGTTTTCAAGTCATTTCTTCGGGATTTTGTGTTAGTCTTTTCTGATGATATTTTAGTTTCAGCAAAAGGACAGTGACCAAAAGGACGTGAATCTTTAATATCAGAAATGGTTAACAAGATTATTGGGTTTCGACCATATCATACAAGTCGGAGTGTGTGTGAGAATAAGGCAGCTGATGGACTTTCGTGGTGCATGTCTGTTTTTGTTTTTTTTGTTGTTATAAATGTTTGTTTTGCCTTTCGTTATAAAATATAGGTTTGTTTGGTCTTGGTCTTTCTCTAATTCAACTATTCACAAGAAGACGCATTACCTAACCTAACCTATGTATTATGGAAGAGGAAGATGAAGTTGGACCGGTTCATATAGATACAAGAAGCTCAAGAGTCAAGATATATATTTTTACAAACATGCATATAAAATATACTTAAACGCGTTTAATTAATCTAAACTTCTAAACTAATTCTTTCTTAGCAACGTAACCCACCTAACCTTTGTGCATGTTCTCTACATATAAATACATACACAAATTACAAACCAAAACCGATGAAACTTAAAGAGTCTAGACCAACCAACAACAAGAAAAACAAAAAAAAATGTACACGGTTCGGTTAGTAACTTTGATTATTCTCTTGTTCTCTGCATCATTGAACACTATCGTCTTCGCTGGGTTAACATACGATAACGAATCTCTCAATGGCAGTAAGTTTATCGTTATTATAAGAAACTTCTTCATTGAATCTGTTGATTTGGTTTTCTATTTTTTAGAAATTAGTATTGAAATTTTGTTCTTTTGTTGGTAAGAATTAATAGGAGAAGCGATTTGGGATCAAAAGGTGGTAAAAAATGTCAGGGGTGCAGTAAAACCCAGTATCTCACGGCCTGCACGTCAGCGATCAAGTCCAAGGAGTGGTTCTGAAGTTACTAATTCGACTCAATGGGAAAGTAAAGCTATTATTGAGGCATTTGGCATTTTTCCTGTAACTAGCTTCATATATTTGAGTCATTTGACAATATGATTAGTTCATATGTGCTCTGTTTCATATTTTAATAAATTTCTTCTTGACTGGTATAATATAACTTTAAAGCTTTCCATGGGTTGGGCATACAAGATTAGTCGATCGCAAATAAAAAAAATTTACAAGCTGGTTAGTTAGTTTTTATTTTAGCACCGGTTAATCTATTCTATTAAAATATGATCATGTCCAATTAATAAATGTTTGATACAATAATGTATTTTATTTATTTAAAAGACCCTTATCATTAATATTAAATTCAAATATGATTATACAAAAATTTAAATATAAAAATTAAAATTTTCAAAAAAAAAAATTAAACAAAAAATATAATCGCTTTTGAAAGAATAGTATAGATGTGCATGTTCCTTTTAGTTTATGCATGTTCTTCTTATGGTCACAAACCAATGAACAATATCCAAGGAACTTGTGTCTTGACTCTGAAGGATCCAGTTATGTTCAATCTCTCCGTGAAACCTTCGAATCTCCTCTTGATTCAGATGACTCGGATCTTCAAGTGCCAAAAGCGACATGACAGGTTCTTCTACGTCCTGTTTTTGTCTTTTACCATTCCTCTCCAAGGCTTCTTTTGTAAGTTGAAAAATTTCCAACTATTTGCATGTCCGTCCAAATTAACAATAATGACATCAATTTTAACTTTAAACAATATAGTATGATTTATGAGCATATAGCAGTTATGTGAATGAGGCTTAACAGACACAAATTTGGTACATTTCACAAAGGAATTGATTTCATATTGCTAATTACCATTAAACAAACATTTTTATCATTCTAAAAGTATTAAAAAGCTGATGTATCAATCTCCTCGAAAAACAGTTATGTAATTGGTTATATTTTGCCGCAACAACCAATGTGGGCGTATCAGTATATTCAACTCAAGATCAGTAGAAAAAAAGGTCACTTATATATAGAACTATGAAATATATAGTTCTACAACATTGGCTTGTTTTTGAATTTGCCATAGCCTTAAGAAGACTATCCAGGATGGTTTATTATTATTTGTTCCTGAACAATGATATAACAAACAAAAAAAATCCTCAAATAATGGGCAAACAAAAAAATCACAAAGGTCGTTTACCTTCCATGCTTGGAATGTCGAAACCTTCCTTTTTAAATTAACTTGTTTCAGAGTCCTCGAGGTACTGAGAGTGCGAGGCAGCGAGTAGCGCGGCTCCAACGCCAGACCCATCATTCGAATGAATCACCTCTACGCTCTCTGATGCTTCATCTCCAAGCAACTCTTTCAGTGAGCTCTCCATACACTCACTGAACTGAGTGTAGTGCTCGAACAGTCCACCGTCCATGGCAATCACAGATTTCTGCGTTGTTTCTCCATCTTTCGGTGTGTCTCTTCCTATTTTCTTGAGGATTCCGTAGATACCAGCTGCAGAGAGACGAGCTCCTCTGGTGGCTATGATGTTACAGAGACTGATCACAACTTTTCTCATCTTCAGAGAAGTAGTAGGGACCTGAGAGATCATTAAAAAGAACATTCATTAATATAGGTTAGTGTGAATAGTTAAGGGAGAGAGAATCTAACCTCCAGTATGTCCTTTAACTTGCTTCCAACAACCTTCAAATCCGGAGAAGTATCGCTGTGCATAGCAGACATGGTCGGCGTCCTTATGATGAATGGTACTTTCAGCTTAGGTGGGATAGAGTCGCCAAAGAAAGCAGCCTCTTCAGCCATTTTCAGAAGAACTCTACGCAAGATCTCTCCCAAATACATACCGGAAATGATTTTCTCAAGAATCTGTGAGAAAAAGACAGATTAGCTAGCTATGATCATGAACTTGAAAACAAGCAGACAATCAAGGCCATCATAATACCTGTTCACCAGGATTCAAACTATCAAAATCCAGCAAGTGGTCGTACTCCGTCAGTGGAAGATGTGATGACCTGAAGTTTCCCCACTCCATGTTGATCACCTACATTTGCCAGTACATACTACTAAGCTTCAAATATAGTTCAAAGCTCAATGGAAGTTGCAAAAGAAAAAGAAAAACACAAACCATTTCTCCAGATTTGGGGAGTAAGCCCTGCCATTTGGGAATGGCGTGTGCACGTTCGACATAAGCTGCATTAGTGCCAGTGCCTAAAATAACAGCGGCTACAACATCAGAGTTATAGTATCTACCACCAGCAAGTGTTCCAACCGTATCATTAACCTGCAAAAAAGTTTACAAAGGCGTTTTAAGGAATCGTTAACAAATAAATGACATAATCTATTAAGCTGCAAGAATAAACTTACAAGCGCTGTGACATTCATGTCAAGACCAACTCTTTCCATAGCTTTAATAAGCTCTCCCACAACATCTTGTCCAACCTACACCAGAGAGAAATTGAGAACAAGCTTTGCGTGATGAAATTTGAAATACAAATGAAGAAGGGTAATCAAGCTCAACTGCATCATCGATGGAGAAGCCTTTCGTCCAGTTCATGAGAGTGCCAGAGCACAAAGACGTCTGCTTAACCGGAAACGAGAAAGTGAAACCTAACTCCCTTTGTCTACCCGCCGGGAGATGAAAGTCCTCTCCTTCCGTAGCGACGAACTTTGCAAGCGCTTCGGCGATAAAATTGAACAATTCCTGTCTCCACAATTAGCAAGAACATAATCAAGAACACAAAGACATAGATCAACCAAAACAAAAAAAAAAGACTAAACATAAAACTCTAGTGTAAGGGAAACTGACATCTGAACGACCGGTCATCAAAGGAGGAGGGATAGAGACTTCTTCGAATTCTTGTTTGACAACACGGTCTTGTTTGCCACCAAGAAGCACTCGCATGACACGGAAGTTTGTTCCTCCTAGGTCCAGCGCGTAAAAGAAACCTTGTTCATCCCTGTCAAAAAATTGATTGTTAATTTTAAAGTCAAGTTACATCTCAAGTTTTCTGGTGTCAGCAGTATCACAACAGCAAAAGAAAAAAATCAATATATGGACTGATTAATGGTGAAAAATGAAATTCACTTATTACATCTCAAGTTTACACGGAAAATTTTGGCACTTTTAGAATATGTATAGACCAAATATGTCATAAAGCCTACTTATAATTATGTCAATTCATTTCCTTTACAGAAACAGATGAAGCTAAGCAGAGATCATAAACAAAGAAGAAAAAAAAAACTTGCTAGAATTAATGAAAAGGTTATAATCATGGAACAACAGGGAGACATCAAAACCTATCAACTATTCTAAAAGAAACAAAAATGCAGACACACCTGACACCACACAATCAAGCCTGGTATTACCTCTAAACCTACAGTTTCATGTTTTGTGTTCCCTTTACATACAGTGTCATGATTTTAATTTTTTTTTAAAAACAAGGACATGAGTACACACATCTAACTTCTTAGGATTAAATAGCTTTTAATCGCAACGAAACAAGTGGTCTGTCTGAGATCTAATTAAAACCAGAGAAACCTGATCCGAATGAATCATAAAAGCATCAAACTTTCTCAGACGAAACTCGTAACATTATCCAAAAACAAATTAGATAAAGAATCTGACCAAACAGATAAAATCCGGATTAAAAAAACATCCAGAAAAATCGCGGAATCATATAATTCTTTTTTTTTTTTGTAAATCCAAATATTATTATCAAAAAAGAAAATAAAAGGATAAGAGGAAGACATACCCAGAAGGGAGATTGTCGACGTAGCTAATAAGCATCTTGAGCTTGCTCCCACCTTCGGAAGCGAGACCCGCGTGCATCTCAACCGTCATCGCATCCGCCACTTGTCTCAGTTTCCCCACCGGCGTCGCGCAATCCTCCTCGAACACCTTCAGGATCTCTATCACCCTCCCCCATTTCCCCGCGCTTTTCATCCGCCGCCTCACCACGTACACGCTCGCCGCGCACACCGCCGCTGCGCATACAACCGTCGCACCAACACCCACTTTACCCATCTCTCTCTCAGACACAATCAATCAAATTTCGATCTGAAAATCCGATATCAATGGAGGAACCCTAGATCGATCTATTTCGAGCTGGTGGTGATTGTAAGAGAGAGACCCGCGTAAGCAGCTCCCTTTGTCTGTAAACTACGCAAAGGAAAGATCAATTTTTTTTTTTGGTTTGAGAAAGAATTGTGGAGGACGCTGAGTGACGTATAATTCGGGATGGATAAAAAGTATGTTAACGATATCGAATGTTTGTAGAAAAGGAAGTCCTTGTTTGTAAAGATATACTACTCATTTTGTCTGATGGAATATATACTGAATCAGAGTAAGCAAAACGATTGCTATAAGGTTTTTACAAATCTAGTTTTAAATTTCTAGTTTGACATTTTATTTAACTTTCGAAGATTGACATTTTGCTTGACGCCTTTTTCTAGTTTAGAATTAAAAAAATATGTTTTGACTTTAGTTATAGACAAATGCATATAATTAGAGTTCCGTTACTGATTTGACCACCGACTCATGATTAATACTATTATTTCATAAATTATCTGACATTATTGCAACTTAATTATTCCGAGACTCTGCCAGTATAAAATTTAATGTTTTGTAGAGATTCATTTTTCTGTAGATAAAGAGTTGCTACATTATCTAATCTAAGATAAAGGAAACGTTTTATTTAATAACATAAGTACATAACCTGCAGTTTACAAAAAAAAAAAAGTACATAACTTATTATCTAAATAGAGAGGGAAAAAACTCATGAAATTACACAAAATTCCACAAAAATAGGTGGAATTATAAATTTATACACAGACTATCTAAAGCTTTTATCATATAAAAATCTCATTAGAGCTTTTCATCACTTTAAAAAATCTGTTCCAAAAACAAAATAAATGTGTTTGTCAGACGTTAATTATATATACAATGGCATTTTCCACTCCTACACAAATCACGCCGGCCTATGTATGTCGCTGACTGCACCTAATAAGTTTTGATAAAAGATAATTAATAATCTTTTCCAATAAAACTTAGAAATACATATAAACTTTGTAGGACTCTGTGCTTATATAGATATAACATCTACAAATCGAGAAAATATCCAAATTAATTTTTGTAATTAAAAATGGTGTAATTCCGTAAATCTTCGTTTCAAAAAAAAAAATTGTAAATCGACTAATTCCTTCAAATCAAAGTCACTTTTAAATAACCAGCGCAAGTTGGCCTAGTGGTCTTGTGGAAGTCAAAGGTTCCAATACGAATTCGGGTTCGATACGCGCTGGTCACGGAATGACTTAGGCCCCTTGAGGGTACAGACGCAGGCTGGTTCCGGGCTCAGGAGAATTAGTCGGTTGGCCACGGCCGCCGGATCACCTCCTGATTATTCCAAAAAAAAAAGTCACTTTTAAATTAACTCTTTAACATGTTAACATCAGGTTGGTAAGAGAAAGCAAATAGTTCGGTCTTGTCCCTCACGGTCTCACCCACTGAGGCCCACACTTTAAGCTATGTGTTACTATTATGCATAAGGTGTTAAACAACATTTTGGTAAAAGAAGTGTTAGCAACACTATTCAAACCTAATTAGTCGTCAATAATGTCTTTCTTGGAGTTTAGTTAGGCTTTGAGTGTCCCAGATACCTCCGAATTAACAGAAGAACAAAGAAACAACATTAGTCACTTTTTAATTTTCTACCTTTTTAATACTATTGCTATGCAAAATCCTTGTCCAAATCCTCGTATAGTGAGTCGTAGGACTGACGGAGAAGACGTTCCATCTAATACTGAAAAAACTTACTTTTTAGATAATCAGTTAGTTTTTTTTTGAACAAATAGATAATCAGTTAGTTAAAATAAATAGTTAATTAGTGAAACCGAACTTAAACCAATAAATTAACTTTGCTTTAAAGTGAAGTGTTGGAATTGTTTACTGCGAAAAGGTATACAATTTCTACATCTAATCTTAGTGAAAACAACACGTTGGCTATCTTTCAAATCGCATGAGAACCGAATTCAAGACGTGAACGGAATGAACAATCACAGCTCAAAGAATTGGAGTATTAACATTATTAATTAATATTTTTGGTGAGTCAGATTATTATATATATGTTGCTTTAAAATCAACTTTATAATATAAGTGGTCCAGAACTAGTTTTCTCGAAACAACGGTTAGAGATTAGATAAAGCTGACTCTTCTGTCATCTTCTTTAGTCTGACATTGATCCCCTGCTTCTATTGAAAAATAAAAAAGTTGTTTTTCTCTCATTTTCCATTTCATATTTGTATGATATTCTTCACATTATAATTTCAGTATAATAAGAAGGCCCAGACCAAAACTAAATATAATCGTTGACCAAAAAAAAAAAAGAAGAAGGCCCAGACCAAAACTAAATCGAACACGTATTTTCATGCTTTCATAGCATAGAACAATCTGTTTATTTACTTAAACATAATCGTTCTATCAGCTAGGATATGCGTTTAAGTACCTAGTATAGTTAGATAAACATGTTTGTAAATAACATGTGTAAAAAGTTTTTTGACAAACGTAAATTTATAAATTTACAATTGGGAGCTTGTGCTCTCTTGGTCTGTAAATTGCCACCTTATTGTTAATTGTTTCGTGGATTTGGAGTAGTTAATCTCCGGCTACTGGCTGTTTTAATAAAGAGACTTCGGGAAGCCTTTCTAGGCTTGGCCGTAGTGTGGTGGTGAGTATGTGACGTTACAAATGAGCGTGTGGAGAGTCCGATCAAGGTCCAATGGCGAGTCTTAGTTGGAATTGAAGGGTGTTACAGCAACGGTTAAGGAGTTTAACTTCTCTGGATTCATTCTATGCTTTGGTGATGTGCGCAATGTGTGCGTTATTTGGCCTCCTTTCAAGCTGGTTTTCATTGGTATTGAGCTCTCACCTTGTAGGTTTTGCGTGTTGTTGAGGTCGAGTTTGATTGTGTTTCACCCGAGTTCTGGTTTTCTTTGGCTTTACCTGTACTAAAGCTGGTCTTCTGTTGTTTCTAGTTAGGCGTTTGTTGCTGTGTTTGACCTTAATTCTGGAGGGATCTAGGTCCTTGTCAGTTCTTGGTTCCGGGTATTCCCAGCCGGCTTTGTGTGTAATTTAGTGTTGAAAATCAATGTTAATCTATCAGATGACAAAAAAAAAATATAATGCATATATAATGATGTGGTTTCGGCCTAGAGGAATAAGAAATCCGGTTTGAATTTTCTGGTAATTAAAAAATGCATATATGATCGTCGTCTCGCTACGAAAAAAGAAAGATAATAGGGATGATTGGTTTGGTTGTAATTGTAGAGAATTTACTGTAGGATTTAGGTTGTATAATTTTTTGATTTAGCTTTAACTGATGTAGATTTAAAATTTATTGTTACAGCAATATATTTCCTACCAAAAAAAAAATGAAACTTTGGAAAATAAGGTAGTTACAGTCATTTTTTATATATTTTTGCTGTAGTTTTAAAAACCAATATAAAGCATGATTGGTGATTTTAAAGATTGTAGGTAAAACTTAAAGTTAAAACCACCTCATACAACCCAACCAATCACACCCCTAACATAAATCTGGACAAATTGCAGTTGGGATTAATGAAGAATTGCCAACAAATACTAAGAAAACCCAAAAAGACTAATCAAAAAGTGGAAACTGGATGTTCTATATCAATATGGAATGGAAACTGGATGTTCTATATCAATATGGAACGATTCTTGGTTCTTAACTAATTGCTCGAAACCAGCAAAAAATAATTCACATGTCGCACATTTTGCATTTACGACAGATCAACTCGTTAACCTTACCACTCGTCATTCAAACTCATGGTTTATTGAGACTTTGGTGGATCAAGACGAACTGAAACTCACTGTGAGTATCCTATTGAACCAATATCAAACTTGATAGAGAGATGACATTTTACACAATCAAGAAATTATACAGTCAAATCAAGATGTGAGGTGGAACATCGTATCTGGAAACCATAATTGAACTAGACACAAAGGTTTTTTCATGGAAATTCAAATGTCACCCGAAGCTAAAATATTTCTTATGGCAATTCATTTTTGGATGCTTATCAATAAAGAAGAATCTTAAAACTCGAGGGATAAAATGTGATACACAATGTGCAAAATGTGAAGTGAATGAAAAGACAATTAACTATGTCATGTTTGAAAGTCCTCAAACTCTATATGTATGGGCTCTATTTAAAATTCCAGCGAATCTATCGGTCTTTTTCTAAAAATCGGGCTTTGCAAATATAGATTATTTATGGAGAAAATTTGACCATATATTGAAGATTACCAATTTACATGGATTTTTTGGTAAATCTGAAATGGACTTAATGAAAAGGTGTTCAAAGATTTTGATAAGACCCCAAAGATACTTTGCAGTTGGCCATCAACTCCTCAAAGCTCATGCAACTCTGGCTCTCCACTGATGATCGTAACTAGAATGACTCTCCAACTCCTCGACTCCGTTGATGACGATGTCTTTTCTTCTGGGCTCCAGTTCTTCTGGGCTTAATCTTTACTTATGATCCTAATCTATGGGTTTCAAAAACAATTGGGTTTAGCTAACTAATGGGTTGGACTATAGGTTTGTGCTTGTAATCATTTTTATTTCTCCTGCTGCTTTTAATATGAAAGCCATTAATCAAGAAAAGATATACGCCACACAACATAATATTGAACATGTAGTATAGATATACAAAAACATAAAATATTCAACCAATTTCAGATATTTTGGGATTTTAATTCGGATTTCGGTTCGATTCGGGTTATAACCAGACTTTAAAATATTAAGCTTAGAAGTCTCATTTGGATATTTTTGTATAACAGTTTGGATACGGTTTAGGTTTTTCCGGTTCGGATTTACGTAGGTACTTCGGATTGAGTTAAAAACGCCTATTTCTATATCTGAAATAACCGAACCAAACCGAAATCAAACGGATACCCAAATATATAACATATTAATATATATAGCATAATTAAATATATATTTATAAACAAAAAATGTAATTATAATTTAAAATCTATTAAAGGTATCAAAAATATTTGAAAATAACTAAATTATTATAAAATATCTGAATTATCTAAATATCTGAAACTATCCGAAATTTTCAGATAATTTAATCCGAATATCCAACTCTTTTATTTAAATGATCATAATTATTTGATATTTAACCTAAATAACTGATTTATCCGAATTATCCAAGATGAAATCATAACCAAATGAGAACTATTTTTTTTTGGATATTTTTTGTTCCTAGTTTTACTATCTTAATTAAATCCAAAACAATTTGAACCGAACCAAACCGAAAAACAAATTAAATAGTAAAACTACACGATAGCTAAAATATCCGAACCAAACCGATATTTGAAATGCCTAGATATACATTGCACAGTAAAACAAAAATAAAAATATGCTTCTCTCAAGTCGTTACGAAACAACAAAAAGTTGTAATTATCACAATTTTAAAAGAGAAAAAAAATAAAAGCGATTTTAAAATATTTGCTTAAAGGTTATAAATTACAAAGAAATTTCGGAGATTGGACTAAAATATAAAAAAGGGTAGAAGAAGGAGAAGATATCAAAAGAGAAAATATCAATCAATCATTATATTTCTTAACCAAGTAGAAACAGGAGATCATCTCATATTATTATAAAAAACTATTGATAAGCACTTCAACGCCGTTTCTTCTTCTTCTTCTCCTCCGTCTCTTCATCATCATCGCAACCTTCGGGCATCAAATCTCCCAGGTAATCGTATCTAGAAATCGAGTAAAGAGATTGATAAACACCTATTTCTTCGCCTAGACATGTCGGCAAATACATTATGATCCGAAAATTCTGATAAAACCGATTCATCATGTTTAGGGTTTATTACGATCTGAGGTGTAGGTGTTTAATCAACAAGAATGTTTACACGGCTATTCGGGAAACCCAAGGAGGAGACTAATACTCTCCACACATTAGGCAAGCTTAATGAGGTATCTCTCTCTCTCCCCAATTCATTCCTCTGTTGGGTCAATCTTCAACTGAAACTTGAGACAAAGCTTGTGAATTGACTAGATTGTTGTGTTAGGAAAAGGATTGAATACTTAATCTTTGGGTTTTAAATTGTTGTTCCTCATCAGACACTTGAGATGCTGGAGAAGAAGGAATCTGTTCTTCTCAAGAAAGCTGCTGGAGAGGTTGAGAGAGCCAAAGAATTCTCCAAGGTCAAGAACAAACGCGGTAATCACTCTCTCTTCTTTGTGAGCTTAGTATTATCTCTTGTTTAGTAGAGGATCCAATAGAACTTGTTATTGGTGCAGCGGCTATACAATGTTTGAAAAGGAAGAGGTTATACGAGCAACAAGTTGAACAGCTTGGCAACTTCCAGCTCCGTATTCATGATCAAGTATACCCTTTTTTTCTTTTTTTTTTTTTATAACTTTTGATGAAATTTGCTACTACTTAATCTCTCTCTCTCTCTCTCTCTCTCTCTCTCTCTCTCTCTCTCTCTCTCTCTCTCTCTCTCTCTCTTGTTCTTGCAAACTGCAGATGATTATGTTAGAAGGTGCAAAAGCAACAACTGAGACTGTAGATGCTTTGAGGACTGGTGCTGCTGCTATGAAAGCTATGCAGAAAGCTACGTACGTCTTTTTATATATACCCAACCCTCTCTTTTTCTTTTCTTTTTTTTTTTAATTTAAGCAGGGACTAATGTGTGTGTTTTGGCAGAAACATTGACGATGTTGACAAGACAATGGATGAGATCAATGAGCAGACCGATAACATGAAACAGATCCAGGACGCATTGTCCGCTCCATTTGGCTCCGCCGCTGATTTCGATGAGGTAAAAACTCCCTCCCCCCGTTATTCCCACCATCAGGAAACACACACAAACAATCTCTTTTCAACACTTTCTTTTATTTTTTGCAATATTACAGGATGAATTGGAAGCAGAACTTGACGAACTTGAAGGCTTAGAGCTAGAGGACCAACTTCTTCAGCCAGCAAGACCACTTCCTGAAGGAAAGCTACCTGCTCGTCCTCTACCTCAGAAGAAACAGACTGCTGATGAAGAAGATGAACTCGCTGCACTACAGGCTGAGATGGCACTATAAACACACAACCAACGGGTTCTATTTTTACTGCAGCGGAAGTTGGTGTTGGAAGATGGGGTTTGAGTGTGCATTATTTTAAAAAAAAAAAAACAGAAACGAAGATTGTTATGTAAATTAAAGTATCCGAGTCAAATTGATCGGATACATTATTTTATATACAATTTGACTTATATAACTTATAAGCTTTTATTTATTTTTATTTTGAATGTTTCTTCACATTTTCTTTTTACTCTTCGTTCACGCTATCTTGTGCTAACTTCCTCTATACTTGGTTACGACTTGTTACCTTCCCTGCCATTTTTGACTTTGTTAAACACAAGTAATTATCTTTCAATTACTTATTCAGTTCAACTCATAAACATGAAACCTTTATTGGCAAATGATGGAAACGTACCAGAACAAATATGGCTGGGAAAAGAACATGGATAGTCTCATCTCAGAAGGTTGGGTTCAGTGGTTTATGGTCATATTTATCAAAGATAGCTCAAACCGAGAGCATGAAAGGTGGTTTTATCAGGTATCTCTATTGAGTAAAATGTGGTTGCTAGAAGACGAGAAGTGTGCGATTGGCAGGAATAATGCAATGTTTTACAGGGGATTAAGTCTACAAGGATCTGCTTAGATAGAAGATCAGAAAGTCAGTCTATGGACAAAAGTGAAGATGAAACGGAAGAAGCACTAGAAGATTTGAGTAACTATCAGTTGCTCATGACAGAACGTAGAAGAGACAATGAAGGTGAGTCATTGGCTTTTGCTTTATCAGTAAAAAGGTGAATGTAGAGTGAAAAAGTGAAGAAAGGTGGGTCTTTGCACTTTGATATTACTCTCCTAAGGTTTCATTACATCAAGGTATTACATATATAGCTGAACAGTCTCTAGGGTTTTAGTCTTGTTCGTCGTTATCCTTCAAGGCCGCGAACCGGTTGTCAGTTGTGACGGGATGTGCTTGTGTAGTTTGCTTTTGCATTATCAAAATTACCTTTGTAATTTCCTCAAATACGCGGGGTACGTAGCTCTCTTCTTTTAAAAAAAATATTAAAATATTAGTTAAGTTTAGTGACAATAACGTTACTAGGCCAAAAAAATCCTAAACTAAGAACTGATTTTGTTGTATTTCGTTACTGTATCGTGGGTTCCACGACATGTGGTGACTCACAATTAGCTCTTTTTTTTAATAATGAGACGGAAAAAAACGAAATTGGAAATCGAGCCTGAGGAATACATGATTGCAGATGTTCTTAGGGCTGAACAAAACTTCTGAATCATAAGAACCAAACCAAATTCAATCCGGAAAAGTAACATCAAATTCGAATCAAAACTAGTTAAACATCCGAACGAATTTAAAATTTTGGTATTTCAAAAACGAAATCAAATCGAATTCCAACCAAAATATTTTAGATATCCAAATAGATACAAATCAGATTTATATAGTTAAATATATTAATTATCTTTTAGATTTAATATCCAAAAGAATATCTAAAATAGTTAAATAAAATTATCTTTTAAATTTTATATATATATATATATATATATATAATTTTGAAGTTGTCTAAAATTCTTGAAAATATATACCAATAATAAGACTTAATATCTAAAATAGTTAAATAATACTCAAAACACCAAAAATTATTTGAAACACATCTATTGATTATCCATCCAAATATTCAAGGTAAACTATTTTATATAAAGTTTAGATATTTTGACATACATTATTCAAATTTATATATATAGATTTAAAAATATTTTAAACATGTTATCCAAACTCGAACTGACTTTACAAAGATCTGAACCCGAACCAGAATTTATAAATACTCGAATAAAACTGAAAATTTTAATTTCAGATTTCTGAACCGAACCCGAATAGATATCAACAACCCGAATAGATATCAACAACCCCGTATATATATTTACTGACCGTTGGAGCTCTTTAGTTGCAAGCTGGATTTTGAGCTTCCAGGTGGGCTTTCGCTGGTGGCAGTCTAGATGGGCCTTTTTAGTGTATCTGCTGATGGGCTTAGACCAGAGTTGATAAATCGACACCCAATTTGCCTGAAAGAGATGAGAGAGCTACATAGTTCATACTTCATACTATACGGAAGCAAAAAAATGCGTACGCTATTAATCGACGTCGTAAGCAGTGTCGGTGTGTGCCCTCTGCGTACGGAAAGAGGGCACGAGCTGATTGAACTTTCAAAAGGTCAAGCTACTTTTCACATCTTCATCACCGTCACCCAAATCTTATCACAATATTTTTATAAGTCTCTTCTTGTTTTTGTTCGGTCCAATAACAATATTTCTCATCACAATCTTAATTCTTTTGAAAGTATGCATTCAGATCGAACCATACATAACACCCAAATTAAATAGAACATAATCCAAAAACTGAACTTATAACTTTTGGTCAAATAGAGAACCTTTTTTTTTACTTTTTGAAATTTCTTTCTAAAATATCAATTATTCATAAATACTATTTTTGAAATAGATTGTTACCCTCCAAAAGTCTCCATCATTTCACTTGACAACAAAAGTACAATTATCATCAGTATCACTAACCACAGTAAGCAACCAAATATTAAATTCTAAATACATTTTAATTCAACTTTTACATCTTCTTTTTTATTTCTTACACATAAAATTCATTTATTTCTTACACTCTTTCTTTTCTTCCCAAAACTCTTAACAATACTTGTTTCTTTGTAAGTTTCAAAAAAAAAAAAAAAAATACTTGTTTCTTTGTAAGTGTAGCTAATGAGAGCCCTTTCTCAAAAGGAAAAATGTAGCTAACGAGAATAGATTTTAGACTTCACGTGAAGTCTGTTTTCGCAATTTTCTGAATATGATTAGTTTATGTTATTTATATATTTTCCTGCTATGTTGAACTTTTTTTTTTTTTGAAAAAGGGCTTTTCATTTAAAAACATAAGTATTACAAAGATAAAACGTCGGATCTTATAGTGAAATAAAGTTTGCACGAAACAGATTTCGTGTAATATTTAGACCCTATTTAAACAAAGGTAGAGACTAGAAATGACCATCAAATGGCGATAAAAACAGTAACTAGCGAGACGAACCACGGCCATTGCGACCACGGTTCCCCCTACCTCGCATTGTATTCCATTCCATATTCTGGTACTTGATCAGAGGTTTTGATTCCCTCCCACCTCTTGTCAAGCTGATAGAGTCAGGAGGCTCAATCTCAGCTTTATCCACATTTCCTAACACTGAAAATCGAGAGAACTCTCAAATGCAGAATGTATAGGTGTTGTGGTCATCAGATCAACAACTAAAGATTCAATAACCTCGTTGTTGGTAATATTGGATGGATAAGAATCCATAATCGGAGTAGGAGTAGGAGTAGATTGTGAATCTACTAATGTGGCAGTAGAACTGGCTGAGATAAGCGGAGCAACATGCGTCTGTTGATGTGAGGGAGAAGAAAAAGATAATGTAGTAGTCTTTATGCTGTCTGTGCATACCTCAGGAGCAGCAGAAGGAAGTTAAGAAGAGTCATGAGCTATATCAACCTGATCATGAGCCGTAACTATAGGATCTTTGATAGTAGCACTAGGAGCATCAGCTGCATTTGCCTCTTCTGAGCGTTTAACCTGAAGATTTGCAGCTATTGTTTGGATAGGCAGTGATGGAGTGCTCGAATAACCCCTTTCTTTTAAGATGCGATCAATATCCATTACCGGGATCTCAATGGGACCAACCATCACCTTCTCTGGTGAGTTGTGCTCGTCTACCGGCTTGGAAGGTAAGAGGCACCTCTTCTCTTTGTGTCCTAGGTTACCACACCTTTCACACATAAAAGGAATCCATGTGTACTCCACCTCAACAAGAAAGATGTGACCCTGTTTATCATCAAGAGCTATTAACTTAGGGAAATCTCTATCTAGTTCCATCTCAACCAAAACATTTGCTTCACCCATACTAGTAGGATCAAGGCGAGGTTTGTGAGTAAGTATAGGTTCTCCAAGACCTGAGGCAATATGACTAATTCCGAGTCTAGAGTAGCAACAATCAGGAATCTGTTTCAAGTTTACCCATACCGGTAGTGTTGATATTTCCGGGATAATGAAAGAGCCTTCCGGAATCCATGGCAAGACGAAAAGCAAGCAGTCGTCTATATGCCAAACTCCTCGCTGAATAATCTAATGACGAGTTGGTTCATGCGGGATATGAAACATATAAGATGATTCACCAATCTTCTTACAACTAATCTTACAGCTCCTTCCCCAAATTCTATTAACTACCGCATGAATGAGACCACCTGGTGGTAATGAACACTTGTGGAACTTTCCTATGATGTACTCATCCTTATTCTCAGGACCGAGCTTGAGTACCTTAGAAGGAATAGATATCTCAGGAGTACCATCAAGTCGATAAGTCGGAGATGCTGCTTGATAAAGGTTCCGTGATTGGGGACTCAATCTCGCAGCCCACGGGAATCAGAGGGTACCATCAGCTTTTAGTTCAGGAAGCGGAAGTTTCTCAACCGGAGGCATTAAAGAACGAGTTGGTCGCTTGGTTTTAGGCTTAGTGTTCAGAATCGAATCATTTAACGTTGGCCATAAAGCAGCTAACTGATTACCCACTTTTGCCCGATTGTTTTCTGTAGGAGTACTTGGAGACGTAGGCGTTGCTGGAGGCCTAAAGAGAAGTGGTTTTGCCCAAGCACCCAAGGTAGGGACAAAGACCTCATCCTGAGAATCAGAATCTGAGTCATTAGTTTCATCGGAGATTACCGGAGGCGGAACTTCATCAACGTTGCTTGGAGATGAGTGAGATAGAGGTGGAGCACCGGTGATAGCTAAGGCTGGTGAGTGGTCTGGAGGTTGATTATCGGAGAAGATCGCAGGAGGAGAAACAGAGTTGTTGTCAAAGATAATAGTAGGTGGAGCGGAGCTCTTGTCCGAGACTGTAACAGAAGGAGCGGCCATTGCAGGAAGGAGGGCAACGACTTGAGGGTGAGAGGAGGCTCTCGCCGTATCTAGGGTGCCGACGGAGCCAGACGCGGCGTTTGAAGCCACCGAATTGAAGATCGAAGAGATTAAGGTTGGTCGCCGCGAGAGAGAAAATTAGGTCTGCGCATGCTTCAAACGCGCCCTTTTCAAATATTTACTTACTATGTTGAACTTGTGTCACGTATTATTTTGAATTTTTGTTATGTTAAAGTATTAAACTTAAAAAATATTATATTATTGTTTAAAATTCTGATATAAACTTGTATGTTATAACTATAACTTGTTTTTGTTATAGTTAGCATATTATCATTACCTAAGATTTAATATAATTTAGAAATCTTAATTTATTTGATATTTTGGTGATAGTGATATAAAAGCAAATAAAATTGATGTTTAGTACAAGTTTACAAAATTACATATTACAATAATAAAACATAAAAATTATATTGATATTGCATCAAGAAAAATTAAAATCAAATAGTTTATGAAAAAATGTTACTGAAATCTGCTGGGTAGTGTTCTGAAGAAATCTACTGATAAAATCTGTTGCATCAGATTCATATATTTACATTTTTGAAATCTGAAAGAAAAAAAAGTATGTATATACAAAAATATTATTTGAAACTAGAAATTTTATAACTAAATATTAAATACATATAACCCACTGAGTTTGAATCTATATGTTTACTTGGATATAAACACGCAACAAGAAAACAAGTAAAATATCTAAAGATATATATAATAGTTTTAAAGAAAGATCATATGAATCTATAAACTTTATTAAGACTAAACACATAAAATATAAAAATATTAGTGAAAATGAAATCTTACTAATTTTGGTAGTCCATGTAGTAAATTATGGGTAAAGTCTCCTACTAAAATCTGATATATCGTCTTCAAATATGAAAATATAAATATTCAAAACATTAAAAATTGTTTCAAAAGAGAGAAACCTTCGAAACTAGAATTTTTAAACTAAAATAATAAGAAAACAATTGCATTAAGGTGGATATATATAGTTTTATTTGAATGCACATCTAAAATCTATAGATCTACCTATTAAGAGGACAATGAAAACCATAGAATAAAAATTTTATAAAATAAATATAGTTGTAAAACTGACATGAAATAAAAAAAAGAATAAAAAATTGATTTAAAGTTTGGTATTTTCAAATTCAAAGAGTTTATTGGGGTTAGAGAGTTTTAAAGATACAAACATTAGACTCTTGTTGTACAGTCTGAGAGAGGGAGAAAATGTGAAAAACAATATTATATAACAGACAAAAATATCAATTAAAATTTTTGCATGAAGTCTTCCACATGGATTTTAAGTAAAAACTGCTTTGGTTAAAAATTTATTGGTTAATTTTTTTATACTCAAACTAAATAAAAATGACAAGTAAGAAAATTATTTTCAGTTTGGTAGACTTCTTTATAAAATCTACTAAACAGAAAATATGATTGACAATTTATATTTTTATCTATTTCATAACTATTTTAATTTATTAAATTTTGATACACATGATTAAAATATATGTATATTTACATGATTTCATTCTATTTTTCATCAAGATAAATTTCACAATTTTATAAAGTATTTATAAGATTAATTTCATAAATAAGTTATTGGAGAAGTTTGTTCTGAAAACTAAGTTATTTTCGCATTTGATCAAATATATGATATATAATTGATTCAAAACTAAAGTATGAGTTATTTTTGGTAAATCTTCTGTTTTTACTAAATAAACAAACTTAATTTTGATAGGAGGTGTAGTCTATAACATGCTCTTTTTTTGGATATCTATACGTAAGAATCCAAAACTGTGGTGAGTAAAACAATATAACTTAGTTTTCACAGAAAGAAAATCAAATCTGAAATGTGTTAGCATTCATAGTCCATCTATTACCACTGAACTCTTTTAGTAAAGAGTTATTCTTAGGTTCACCAACCAATAGTATTTGAGTATTTGATATTTGACATCTTTTTAAAAAAGGAAACAAAATTTAATTTCTAAACTATATTGTATTTTTAAAAATAAAAAATATAAATACATAAAAAATAGTATAGTTACAAAAATAAATAAATTAATATTATTAAGCTTTTAGTAAAATATTAAACCCTATACCCTAAATTCTAAACCCTAAAATCTTAGGTAAATCCTAAACCCAAAAATTTTAGATAAACCTAATTTTTTTTATAAATCCTAAACCCTAAATCACATATATTAAAAACTAAATCATAAAACACTAAACCCTAAATCCTAATCACTAAACCCTAAACCCTTGGGTAAACCCCGAACCCTTGGATAAATCATAAACTCAAACATTATATATTGGTCGGTGAACCTACATGAATTATCCAAGGGTTCGGGGTTTACCCAAGGGTTTAGGGTTTAGTGATTAGAATTTAGGGTTTACTGTTTTTATGATTTAGGTTTTAATATTTATGATTTAGGGTTTAAGATTTATCAAAAGGCTTAGGGTTTACCTAAAATTTTTGGGTTTAGGATTTAGGGTATATGTTTTAGGATTTAGGGTATATAATTTAGTATTTTAGTGAAGGCTTAATAATATTAATTTATTTATTTTTTGTAACTATTATATTTTTTATGTATTTAATATTTTTTTTATTTTAATCTAATTTGAAAATTCAATTATGTTTCCTTTTTTAAAAGATATCAAATATCAAATACTTAAAGACTATTGGTTGGTGAATCTAAAGGTTCATCCTAGGGGGTGAACCCAAGAATAAGTCTTTAGTAAATCTTCTTTAATTTTCCTACTATTTTAGCAAAGCGATCAAACTCATGACTATTTTTTATTAGAAACTCGTGATTATTAAATATATATACATGCTAACCCATGATATCAATTATCAAATATATTTATGTGTACATACATGCTGCCTAACTTCATATACTACAGTAATAATTTATCATATGTGAATAGTATTCTATATACTAAATACTAGGAATAGATGATTGATAAAAAAGATTTAAAGATAAACTAGAGTTTGATGCTCGTCAATGCGGATATTGTTTTCTATGTTTTAAACAATGATATTCATTTTTCATGATTAGTGGTATATATTTTAGATTTATCGTCGTATAACTAATTGTATTCAAAAGATCCAGACTTAATTGGGTAATAAGATTATTTCTGGTATAAATATCTGAACTTGTTTATGATATATTGGTTATTTAGATATTTTTATGTTTCTACACATCAGAATCAAAATCATTAAGATTCGGGAAGACCCAACTCGAAATCCACGCATAAGTTTATAATATCCAAGTGGAACCTAATTTGTAAACCCAAAAATTTTGATCCCGAAAGAAACAATTTGTATCTGAATGAGTACTCAAATGTCCATACCTAACTGATTCTGTAAATATATATATATATATATATTATATATATATATATATATATATATATATATATATATATATATAAACTCTTTCTATATGTTTTAATTATTTTGATTTAAATTATTATTTTGTTTACATAAACTATGGGTCTAACTGATAATCATTTCGGGAATACTATGAACAAATAGGAAATAAATAGATGGGAATAAAATTATAGAAATGATGAGGAACGGTTATTTCATAGTAAATTTAGTGAAAAACAAATTTGTTCTTTAATTCTCTACGATAAAAGAATGAAAAGGAATGACTATTCTCTGTGAATGGTAAAATTTGTTAGGAACATTAAAGAATACATTATTTCTCTTCATTCTTTGATAACCAGTTAGATATATCTTTGAATTATGTGTTTAGTACGTAATTTTTTACCTGTTGAAACTAAGATAAAAAGAAAATCTTAGAAAAACAGACTAAACCAAACTATTAACCATATTAAAACCCGGTTATTTTACATTTTTGATAATTTGCACAAAGTTTATGGTTATTAGCTAATAATAAAAGTTTGCACTATTACTTTTTATGGTAATATAATTAATGATTTGATGTATTGTACGTTAAATTAAGTATAATTAATGATGTGATATGTATTGTTAAAATAATATAGTTAATAAAATTATTAAAAGTATTATTATATTTTTATCCATATTTTAAAATAATTATCATCTATTTATATTGCTATCTATGTTTCTAAACTATTTTCAGATATATTTCAGTTCTAGTGGTATAGATTACACTAGACCATTATGGATTTTTTTTTTTTTTTTTTTTGTAACGAAGACTATTATGGATTAGAAATTAGTTTTTGGAGTTTTGGTATAAAATCAAACGATTGCATCACGGGTTGAACTTGCACTTGCACATGAAGACAAAGTGCAATGGATGGCGGAGTATCCCCGCCGCGATTTCTTATCTTATACAGTATATAACACGTTAGCAAATCTATTAAATTGACATAATTTTCTCTTTTATTTTTTGATATTGTGAAAATATAAAAAGCGAATTAGTGGCATCTACCCAATAAAACATCGATGTATTTACATAAGAAAACACGGCTTTTGGTGTGTGTATTTTTTGTAAGGGAATTGGTTCGTATAATGGTTTAAAAAACCGTTAATATGTTACAGTTACCTTTTCTTTACAGTTTACTCTTTAAAAATGTTATCAAAGTTTCAGAAAAAAAGTGCTGGATCGTATAAATGCATATTTTAGGGTCATTTTTGAACCGGCATCTGAAACTAAATACTTTCTCCTCGGTTTGATAATAAATGTCATTCTAACATATTTTTTTATTATACAAAAAGTATCTTTTATTTTTCAGCTGAAAATTAATTACAATTGCATTGATTTCATAAATAATTTTATTTAGTTCAAATACTATTGGTCATAAATGTGTAATTAATAATGAATTGCATATATTTTTGTCATTTTTTAGTCTATGTGAAAAAATATCAAAGTGACACTTATTCGGAAACAGAGAGAGTAACACTTATTAATTTTACATCTCTTTGGGAACATTTGTATTATTGTTTTTTATAACTAAGTTTTAACATTTTAATATTGTTAAATATTTCAAAATCGATTCTATTTATATATACTATATAAGAATAAAAATCTTCTTATCACCAATGATTACGTTTTGACTACTTCAAACTACCAAAATTGGAAGTTTTAGTGGTATGCTTTAGGTTCAAGTCAAGATCATTTTAATCGAATAATATAGAAACAAAATCAGGTTTAAAATAGAAAGAGTAATCTTAGAAAAATACAAAAAGGTTATTAAATCTGAGTAGATGCTGACTCAAAGGTTGGTCAAAACACAGCAAATGGAGATTATCATACACGTCATTCTGACTTGTTTTCCCTCCCAACTTGTTAATATCTTTATTATTCCTAAAATATCATAAAACAGAATAACACAGCTGTTCTTGTCTTCTTGACTCCCGATTTTTATTTTTATTTTATTTTGCTTGTAAGGACTAATTTATTTCATTATTTCACAATTCAGGACTCTTAGATTTTCTCGATTTTGAGATAATTTTATTATTATAATGTCCTCTTTCCTTTTAACATTTCTTCATTTTTAAGATTATCTTGTCTGGTATCTTTTGATAGAATAAAGTGTGTTAGTTCACCACCACCATATGTTAACCATTATATTTAAGTTTAATACAAAATAAATCAAATATACCTAGTTTTATCTTTAGTTAAGTAAAAATTCAATACAACTATTTACCCATATTTTTTTGAAATTAATAACTGATATCATTCAGAAAATATACTTGCAAGTAATAACGGAAAGAAACAATTACACTCCAAGTCACTTTTCATCTTTATAATATCATAAAGAATCACTTGTTGCTACCGGGACACTTTGTCCAAACCTTCCTTTATTACCAAAAAAAAAAATATGAAATCTCTATTCTATCCTTTTTTCTTTTTATTTCTCCTCCCACCACTGAATTCTTCGTCGCTCTTTCTCTCTCTCTCTCCCCTTCCCAATTTCTTCAAGTTCTCAAACTCTCTCAAGAGCTCAAGAACATAACTTCTTCAATTCTCAACGAAATTTTGTGATTCTTGTTGCTGAGAACTCGAAATCCCTATATCTTTCTCCTTATAATCTCGGTTTTCCTCAAAGCAAGCTAAGATACTGAGATTTCGAGTTGATTTTTCTTGGTTGAAAAAGTTCAAATTTTTAAAAGTGGGATTTGCTCGATTTCTTGTTCTAAAATCGTTATTTATGCTTCCATTAGCTTGATTGATGAGTTGGGTTGATGAAAAACGAGTTTAATTGTCTTGAATTAGAATTTCAAAAATTAGGGTTCTTGAGAATTGAGATTTTCGAATTTTTTGGGGAAAATCGTTATTTATTCTTTCATTAGCTTGATTGATGACTCTTGCTAGGCGATTGGTGTTTACTGATCTATGTTTGATAAATTGGTTTATGTGTGATGAAAAATCCTCATGAGACTCACACACTTTCCAAGTCTTTGTTTTGTAGGGCACGATGGGGAGAGCCCGTGGAAGAGTGACCAAGGAAGACAAAGGAAAGGGACTTGCATCTACTTCCCAAGACCAAGCTGTCACAGCAGATGTCAAAAGTATTAACTTACAAAAAAGTTTCAACCTTTCTTTGAAATGTTATTAACTTGTTACAAAGTTTCAATTTTTTTTGCACTGGTTATTTGTGGCATGTACATGTGGATACGAGACATAGCATATACATAGTTTTCTCGATGTACATGTGGATAACGTGAATATGTGTACATATAAGGCACTCTCTTCCACCTGCAATGACTACTCATATTCTCAAAATTTTAATTTCACCAAAACCAATTCTCTACATATGTTTTTAATGACACTTGAAAGTAATCCAAATTGGCAAGATGATACAACTGAAACCATACTAATCTTTCTTTATACGAACTAAGTGAACATGTGTACATATATATGTGTGTACACATATACACTATCCATATAAGATGTACATTCAACGGTTTTTTATACATGTACACTTCAGAAACCAATGATAATGTTTATATTGTATCCACGCATTCTATAGAAAATTTCTTGCAATTTTGATGTTTGGTTTTCAGAAAATTTAAGTAACACATATATATATATATATATATATATATATATATATATATGTACACATGTACATTATATATATCTATTTGCTCAAAAAAATAGAGATAATGTACACATGTACACTAAACGGGTTTGTACACATGTACATTTCATTTATGCTTAATTTTAATATTTTTTAATGAGAATGGCAATTTTATAATTAACTCGTCTTCTTCAAATTAGGGCTTCCTACGATTTCTGCAACTCATCTATGAGCCGCAATTGATTTTCTTCATGAAATTTTTATTTTTTTTGATGGTTTTACATCTAGAACTTACAAATGTTTATTAGATTAACCGATTATAGTCAAAACACAAACAAACACACAATTTTTCTCATAAATTCCGAATCTTAACTGATTATAACCAAAATGCCATGGCCATTTTCAAACATCCCCTCCAAACGCCAGGAACTTGTATAACTCAAAATTTAGATCTTGCTTCGTCATTCTCTGATAACAATGTTTTATTATTGAATCCTATGTGAATTTGAAATGTTTTCTACAGATAATTGAGAGATATTGAGAAAAAGGCGTACAAAGAGAAAAATGAGAAAAAAGTAACTGAGAAAATGAAGAGAGAACATGAAAGAGAGAGAGGATTATCAAAGGAGGGCAATGTGGTATTTAGCCACTCAGAAAGTGTCTGAGTATACAAAAGTGATTTATGCTGTCATTAAAAGTCAAAAAGTGACTCAAGTTGTTAATTTCTCTGACGGAAATAGTAAATGATAAATTAGAGAATCCGCGTCAATAGATAAATTTAACAAAATACTAAATAAGATAGTTCAAGAGAAGAAACTCACACTTTAGAGCGTGTCAGACACGAACTTTGCTAGAAATGGTTATGTGGGGTACACGCGGTGATATTAGCGCGTGATTTAGGTGAAACAAAGATACGGAGAAGTATGACATCCTCTTTTGAACAATAATTTCAGTTTGAGGACACAATGAAGTTAAGTTTGTGATCTAAGGACTTGCACTATCTCCAAATCTGCAGGAAGGACTTTTTGATTGGATCAATATAAATACCTTCTTCATTCGCTTCCATCTTCATCAACTTCTTCCCAATTTACAATATCCCGTTATTTCATCTTTTTTTTTTTAATTGCGTATCAAATTCCTAGCACCATGACTGTTCTTGTTGAACATTTCGCCTCCGGTAACGTTTCACTTTTTTTTTCCAAAATAGTAGCGATAGGTTTTTAAAAAAAATTCGTTATCTATATCCAATGGCTATATTAGTTTTGAATAGTGATTGTAAGATACATAAACATACAAAAAACTCTCGTGTTTTCACCGTTTTTTTAATTATCGTTCATGCCAAAATAATAGTGTGATAATAACATTATTACGTCTCAGATTATTGCCAAGATCATAAATTAGTTGGTTAATAAGTTTTTTCACAATATTGGATATCTTTTGAGAGTTATAGATATAGACATATAATCAAATTGTTGCAGGGTAGATTAAAATTATAGTTACACACAAAGCAGAAGACATGTTTTTTTAAAAAAAAATTATTTTTGTGGTGCTGTTATAGATTCAAGAATTGAGGAAAAGAAAATGAAAGATGAGAGGGATGAGGAACTGTTGTGGGATGGAGGTTTCGTGGTTCCAAAATCTAAAGAAGCTGATGGATTTGATGCTCCTGATATCAACTTCTTGGGCCACTCTTTTAGGTTTGTTTGTTATATCATTCTTTTTACAGATATCATAATTAATGTGATATGAAATGGACAAAAATGTTGCATTTCGTCTAAATGGGTTACACTCTTTTTTCTGTATCTAGGGATTATGAGAATGGTGCAAGCGAGAGACAGCAAAGTGTTGAGGAATTCTATAGGATGCAACACATTCACCAGACTTTTGACTTTGTAAGGCAAAACAAATCTTATTTTTTTACAATTTGACAAGGATTATTATATCTAAGTATTTAGTATTAATTAGCTAAACTACAAAAAATTGGATCTATTGGACAGGTGAAAGAAATGAGAAAAGAGTATGGAAAACTTAACAAAATGGAAATGAGTATATGGGAATGTTGTGAACTATTGAACAACGTGGTCGATGACAGTGATCCCGATCTGGACGAGCCTCAAATTCAACACCTTCTCCAAACCGCTGAAGCCATTAGGAGGGATTATCCTAATGAAGACTGGCTCCATCTCACTGCTTTAATCCATGGTACATGTCTTGTTCTGCTTTATCATAACTGTTCGTTTTTATCATAATGATATATAATTTATCATAATTATTTATATACACGATAAGTTTGAAAATCTACCATTACATGTATAATATAATAGTTATTCACAAAAATGATGAATTGAATTACAACTTGCCAGTAATACTAGTTGGCTGTTATGACTTGGATAAACTTTCACCATACACACACTTTGATAATTTTGAAATGAAAAGGTCAACAATTTCGAAGAAATTTTGTTTGTTTGTTGCCTTCTTTTTGGAATAAAACGTTTTACTAAGCTGCAAAGTCTAATTTATACTGCTGGTTGTATCCATATTGAGCATTAAGCCATAAACATCTAAAGTTATACAGGAAAAATAACTTAATTTAAAATACTCTGACTTAGATTACATGCACAAGATAACTTTTGCTATCTTCTGTCAGTATTGGATTTTGAATTACTATTGTCTTTATACAGATCTTGGAAAGGTTCTGCTTTTGCCAGAATTCGGTGGTCTTCCCCAGTGGGCTGTCGTTGGTATGTTTTAAATATGAATTACCATATTACAAACTTTTGTTGGGCTATATTGTTTCTTGATAAGAATGTTAACGTCATTACTTGAATGAGGAATTGGATACAAGAATAACTTGATCCTATTCTGCCATTTTATTGGGCTATATGCTAGTCTAGAATTATATTATCAATTCATTCTGTACAATAGCAACAAAATTGTACACAATTTTAAAACTTACGCTGAATTACAGGCGATACATTTCCAGTTGGATGCGCCTTTGACTCGGCCAATATCCACCACAAGGTACAAAATAAAATTACAGTGTCTATTGGTAGTATATTTCGGATTTTTTGTGACAGAGAAGTTATAAAAGTTTAATTCTAAGCTCTAACTTACACGAAGAATAAGTTACAGTCTTATTAAACATATTTCCACAATTATATTGCAGTATTTCAAAGAAAATCCTGATAATAACACCCAAAATACAATACGAAAAATGGAGTATACAGTGAAGGATGTGGACTGGACAATGTTTTTATGTCATGGGGTCATGACGACTACATGTATTTGGTAAACACATTATTTTTATCTTCTTCTTATTTGCTATAAGTGAACCTGATTTAAAAATGACCAAAACTTACAATTTGATTGATTTGATAATTTAAAATAGGTGGCTAAGGAGAATGGCACAACTCTTCCTCACGCTGGTCTCTTCATTATTCGATACCATTCCTTTTATCGTACGTATTTAAATGTCAACCATATCTTATATGGTCTCCACTCAGTAAATTAAGTATAGATATCAGCTGCTTTTTTTCTCTCTAAATATTCAAATAATCACGCAGCATTGCACAAGGCGGGGACGTACACACACTTGATGAACGGTGAAGACAGGGAGGATCTCAAGTGGCTCCATGTATTCAAGTAGAATATTATAACTTTATTTGATGTTATGTTAATCTATATTTCATTTTTGTTATTCTAACAATTAAAATAAAATTGCAGTAAGTATGACTTATACAGTAAGAGCAAAGTTCATGTAGACGTTGAACAGGTGAAGCCTTACTACATTTCACTTATCAACAAGGTAAAAACACAATATATATGAATAGAATGTGTATTAGTGTAAAGATAGATACTATGCAATTTAATTATTCCTCTCATATTTACAATGAATATAATGTATAATATATTTTGTATTTGCAGTATTTTCCGGGAAAACTAAAATGGTGAAGAATAAAAACTGGGAGAGCACTGATTACATTTTACTTGGAAGATGAGATCGAAGATTTGTGAGTTTGTTTTATAAATCAAAAGATTAATCTTATCTAATAAAACGCTATGATTTTCATTCTTGTTTTTCTTCTCGATAATTTTCAAGAATCATTTTGTATGGAAAAGCATTTTACAAAAAAAAAACAAAAAACAAATGATATTTCGCCATCAACCACACAAATACAGTTGGAGACTACAATAAGGGTTATCCCTCACTCGGTTAGTCACTTGACTCACTTCACAATATCACTGCAAGACGACACATTCATTGACATTTAAATACGTATATACAATTTAAAAAGTTTGAGAGTTCAGAAGATTGCGTTTGTTTAGTATAAATTATACTTATGATAAAGAAAAAGAAAGGGAACATAAGTGGGAACCGAATCATTCTTTTATATCCATTTTGCGCTAAACAAGTACCATTGAAAGCAAGAAAGAAACAAAACAGTTTATTATTTCCTCAATTCGGTATGAACAAAAGATTGAAGTACTAATTAATACAAGAGTGTTATGAAAATGTAAGCAAACTCTTTTCAATGGGCTTTGTCCATGACTTGTATAGGTGAAAGAATGTTGGGTTTGCTAGTCTCGACAATGCAACCATTCGTGACCATTTCCTCGAGCATGAAATGAGCTTTCTCAAGATGGAACATTATGTCAAGCTCACACTGTATGCATGAAATTTTCCACATTCAACAAAAGATCACAAAAAGAGGAGACACAAAGCCAGACAAAGTTTATTTCACTTCTAAACTTACCACATTTCCAAAATGCTTGTTCCATTGTCTCAACCAAAAGATGTATGAACTCTAGAATGGCCAGCTCGTTCTAGGACAAGACTAGTGATTATAAATCTCCACAAGCAAGCAAGCAAACAAGTTCAGAGATGGGTGGAAAACAGACAAGTATGTATCAAAAATTTACTTCATCGTCATCAACACCAACCATGAAAAACAGAGACGCGTAACGCCTGTAGACGATCTTGTAGTTACAATGCTCCACAAATGAACACTGTTTTATTAATAACCAATGCAACAACAAGGAGCTCAAACATTAATCGTCTGATCGTCGTATCTAACAAGCCATGCAACAATCCTTTACATGGCCGAAAACGTATCGAAATTGGAAACAGTTGAGTTATGGAGACGCGATTAAAATCAAAATAACGATCGAAGAGAAAGAGGAGGGGGGTGGTTAACCTGCTGGTCGTTACGAGCGAGGCATTTACGAACGATCTCGCCTTCGAGAGCTCGACGTTCCTCGAGAGTGAGCCATTCGTAGTACTGAACGAGACGAGTCTGGCCTTGCTTGTATACCATTAATATGAACCTTATTCCCATCTTCCAAGCCCTCAGCGTTTTTCAGATATTTCGATTTCTACTTCCTTCCTGGGGGATACACAAGTCATTACTTTCTTTTCCCTTTCTTTTAAATCAATTTTGTTTCGCTAGGAGAGAGATTAATTTATCAGAGTAAACTAAATGATGGAGTACTAAATTCGATAACACTATGCATCGGCCCACATACAAGCATGCTTAGCCTACTAAAAAGAAATAAAATAATAATAATAATAATAAAACCCACGATTTCAAAATGCAGGATTATTTTTGTTCAAAATTTTATTTACTAAATATTATAAATTTCACAATTGGTGTATTTTAAAGTTGCATAGTTTTATTTAAATTTTCGTATCTTATTTAATCTTATTAGTTTTAAAATTTTTTTCCTTTCTAAAAGTTGTCATTGTCTATATATATTTTCTTAATTTCAATGTTGAAACATTATATGAAAATAATATCAGAGAAATGTCATTTTAATTATTTTACATGTGTAATTTAAATTAAGTATTAAAATTGTAAAATAAAGCAAAATCATCAGTTTGAGATGTTAATATAATCATATTTAAGATTTGTGATGAGTAATTTTTGATACAAATTGCAAAAAACAATTTTTATAATTATTTTACTAACTAACCCATACTGTAATTAGCACAATATCATAGTTTTTTAAAATATATTTTGAATAAAGTATATATTATTAGTTTAATAAGTATTATGTTATTTTATGATAATTTTACTGGAATAACATATGTTCAGTCAGATTAAAGTTTTATATAAATATTAACTATATAATAATCAATGATTCAAAATAGAATAATTTGTTTAATGATGTGTATCAAATTTGTATTACTTTATTTTTAACAAACTAAAATTGAAATACAGTAATCTATGCCAGTATTACTGTATAGATTTTAAAAATTTACACTTTATATGCCAGTATTGTTGTGGTGGTTTCATGACTATGGCAGGTGTGTCATGAATACTTGTTCTTTTCAATCTTTTATAGGGTATAAATTTTGTCAAACATCTTGATTCTTGAGCATCCAATATAATATCAAGAATGTTCGTTTAGAAATAATAAAATTGATTCAAAGCCACACAAGTAACTTCATAAAGATAGACCACAATATATATATATTTAATAATCTTGCTTGTGAAATTTATTTTCTATATATATATATATATATATATATATATATATATTAATAATCTTGCTTGTGAAATTGAAGAAAATAATCGCAATTTTATAGAAAGTTAGGGCCCTTCTGAATGAGATCATGAATTATGAATCCCTCTTTGCTGGTGTGGATTTCTTAGTAAGTCTCTCTCTCTCATACGAGGTCATGTATTTTTTTTTGTTAAATGCATGAAGACATGGTTATATAATTTTTTTGTCTTTGGAAGAAAATGAATGCGCTTTGAGAGGGAAAGATGCATTAAAGCCATAATTTGTTACTTTAGTTGCTGATGAAGTTCTTATTTCCCATTTTTATATTGAAGAATTAAACTTTGATTCAAGTGCCATCGTCAATCTGTAAAATACACAAAAACACAAAAAAAAAATAATTGTTATAAATCTGTAAGGTTTTTTTGATACAGTCAAAATCGTAACAAAAACAAAAGGAGGACAATGAAAAAGGGAGTGAAAAGAGCAAAGAGAGAATGCATTAGTAATAAAAAATTTATAAAAAAATTAAAAGAAACAGTTTGAAATCTTGAACCAAATGTTTGAACGTGGGATAAGAAGCTTTGAGAAAGATCAGAAGTTTGGTTATTTGGAACTGTAGAAAATTAAAAAACAGAAAAGGATTTTCTTTTGTTTGTTATTGTGTGTTTTTCTTTTAACTTTGCCGTGTGTCAAAATTTTGTTGGTTGAATGATATTTAGTATATAAGAGATTATGTAAGTTTAGTATTTTAGGTTGACTAAACTAATAGCTAATTTTAGGGCTGAACAAAAAAAATGAACCCGAAAAATCGAACCAAATCCGATTTGAAAAAGTAGTATCAAATTCAAATCAAAATTAATTAAACACTCGAATGGATTCAAATTTTTGGTATTTGAAGAACCGAAACCGAACGCAATCCGAACTGAAATATTTTGGATATCCGAATGTATCCGAAATAGATTAATATACATATACATTTTAACTATTTTTAGATTAAATGTATATTAAAAATCATCTAAAATATATCTAATACTTTTAAATTCTAAAATACTTGAAAATATATACAAATAGTCAAAAGTATATGTTTAAATAGTTAAAGTATACTCAAAACACCAAAAATACATAAAACATGTATTGATTTTCTATCTAAATATCCAAATCAAACCAATTTATATGTTAAGTTTTGGTATTTTGATACATGTTACTGAAATTCATATTATTTTGTTTATAAATTTTGAGAAGTTTAAAGTATATAATGAATTTTAAAATTTTGAATATAATTTAAATGAGTTATCTGAACCTGAATCAAAAACGAACCAAAATTTAAGAATACCTGAATGAAGCTGAAATCTTTGAC
Source organism: Raphanus sativus (assembly GCF_000801105.2). Taxonomy (NCBI): domain Eukaryota; kingdom Viridiplantae; phylum Streptophyta; class Magnoliopsida; order Brassicales; family Brassicaceae; genus Raphanus; species Raphanus sativus. The sequence goes on along the minus strand of NC_079519.1, from coordinate 26,191,722 downwards.
CCCGAAAACCTGAAATCCGAATAGACCCGAACCGAACCCCGAATGCCCGAAAATCTAAAAGCCGAATAGACCCGAACCGAAATCCGAACGCCCACCCCTAGCTAATTTGGTTCAGTCGAAACAAATTTGTATATTTTATGAATAAGGAAGAATGCATGTTCTATTTGAGAAAGTATGTAAATTCAGCATTGACCGTTTTATAGTTATGAAACTGTTACACTCATCTAAACCGCATTTCTACTGATAAATCCGTTTTGTACTGATAAATCCGCTAGCTCCACTAAATTTACAACTCCTGATATAATATGAGTATTCTTATAAAGGAGATGAATTAGTCAATTAGAGCACGAGGCCTTTGACGAAAAGTTGAAAACAAAACAGTAACGCTCAGGCGCAAAACTCCACAAAACCTCTGCCCCACAGAAGCCGTACTCACTCATCATTACTCAATGCTTCAACCACACTACTCACTGTAAAGAAACCCTAACAAAATCATCTCAAAACTTGATTCTCTTTCCAAGCTTCAACATTCCCCAAGAAACACACAAAGACAGCAACCAACTTTCAATCAAGCTTTGGTTTGTTGAGTTCCAAAGAGTAGGAGACAAGAAAGAAAATGATGAGGAAGAAGAAGAAAGGCAACAACTTTAAGCTACTGACTTTGTTTCTGTTTCTTCTTGGTACATGCCTTGGTGACTACGGCATTGGAGTCGGAATCGGCGACGGTGGAGTTTGGGTCGGCGGAGGCGGCGGCGGTGGCGGAAACCATAATTCCGATCCTGGAAATGCAGCTTACCGTGCTCTTCAATCCTGGAAATCCGCCATCACAGAAGACCCATCCGGTCTTCTCAAGACATGGGTCGGCGAAGATGTCTGTTCTTACAAAGGAATCTTCTGTTCTGGCTCGTCAGTAATCTCCATAGATCTAAACAAAGCAAATCTCAAAGGCACCATCGTCAAAGACCTATCCCTCCTCTCGGACTTAACCATCCTCCATCTCAACACCAACAGATTCTCCGGTCAAATCCCAGATTCCTTCACAGCCTTAGATTCTCTCCAAGAGCTCGATCTCAGCAACAACATGTTCTCAGGCTATTTCCCTCGAGTCACTCTCTACATCCCCAATCTCATCTACCTCGATCTCCGGTTCAACAATTTCACCGGTTCGGTTCCTCAGAATCTATTCAACAAACAGTTAGACGCGATTCTCCTCAACAACAACCAATTCACCGGAGAAATCCCCCGGAACCTCGGATACTCGTCCGCATCCGTGATTAATTTGGCTAATAACAGATTATCCGGCGAGATACCGGCGAGTTACGGCGTATCCGGTTCGAAATTGAAGGAGGTTCTGTTATTGAATAACCAGTTAACCGGTTGTATACCGGAATCGGTCGGGATGTTTTCCGACATCGAGGTCTTCGATGTTAGTTTTAATTCGTTGATGGGTCACGTCCCCGACACGATCTCTTGCCTGTCGGAGATCGAGGTTTTGAACTTCGGACATAATAAATTATCCGGCGATCTTCCTGATTTGGTTTGTTCTTTGAGGAATCTGATGAATCTCACCGTTGCTTTTAACTTCTTCTCCGGGGTTAGCTCCGAGTGCTCGAGAGTAGTCAGCTTTGGATTTGATTTTGCTGGAAATTGTATTCCTGGTATGAGTTACCAGCGACCGCGGCCGGATTGTTCGGCGATTCCCGGCAGCGCTTTGAGTTGCCTTAGGATTCCGGCGCAGCCGCTAACGTGTGATGCGATGTTGGGACTGAAGGTGACTTCACCACCCCCATGAAAATAACAAAGTTGGAAGCTTTTTGTTTTTTGTTTCTTTTGATTCTCTTTGTTGCAAGATTTGTTATGGTTTTGTGACTTTATTATGATAGAAAATGCCAAAAATGGTTTTATCAGTTGATTTAGTATATGATTGATTGATTACTAGAAGCTTATTTCTGATCCTCTTTTTTTCTTCTTCCAACAGATTTAATAAGAATGCCAAAAAATATTCAACTTATCATTCACGAAAGCATGGCCATGTTTCTGTTGGAAACCTAACAAAGAATTTGCCAATAAGCAAATGTCAAAGAGCCTGAAGAATTCAATTAGCAAAATGATTGAAGATCTGAAATAACCAATCAATCTTTTTTTAATAGACGGAAATGTAAGATCGAATAACAAAAGCATAGTTGGAACTCATCAACTTGCTAATTATCAAACTTCTTCCAAGTGATACAATATAATCAAAAAGACAATCATTTTGGTCGGTGAACAATGGAAGTAATGTCTTACGGCATTCTGCACAGACCCGATAAAGAACCACAGCCACCTCTTTTTCGAGTGCTTGTACACGGAGGAGGTATGGAATGGAGTGGACTTACTCGAAATTAAACTACTCTGTTTACAGTACATAACGCATTGGGACAGGATCATGGAAGTGCTTGTCGTTGATTCCCCACTAGAAAAGTTGCGGCTTTTTATATTACGTTATGTATTTCAAACTGCAATCCACTATATCTGGTTAGAAAAGAACATGAGGAAGCATGGCGAGCCTCCAAGTCCAAGTCAACCCACCAAACTTGTCCAGTACATTGATAGACACGTTTAGAATCGACTTATTTCTGCTTAAAATCTTGGAGAAGTTAGATATGAAAGGAGGCTTTTTTTTTGTTCAAAAAAAGGAGGCTAGAAGCTTGGTTTGCTTCTCGATAAAGAGTGAATTGAAACCAAAACCTTCCTTTTTTTTTTGAAACACGAAACCAAAATCTTCCTTATACTCAACATCTTTATGTACTTCTAAGAAAACAAAAACATAGCCCCTCCTGATATAAAAATGCTGTTTTCTGTTGAATTAATTTTACATTCATGCAATATATATAGGGAGAATTGGAAAAAAGAGATAATTTGAACTTTTGTTTGTCCATTTAGGATTTTTCATACTTTTGGCAATTTTTGACATATTTTGTCCTTCGTTCATGGAAAAATAGTAAACATAACTTTTAAAATATAAAAAAATATGAAAATGATAGGAAACATAGGTATGATAATTTATATGTTTAAATTTATTTTTTTGAAATGGAGAATCATATTTTATTTTCTCTTCTAACCAAAATAGAATACACATTCTGTTAGTCTACTTAATCCAGAAAACGGATACTAAGTTTAATACATAGATATATCTAGGGTATATATCGTAAACTAAGGTTTCTTCTACCTTATATCTAAGCTAGAATTAGTTACGTCACAATCTAGCAATATGTCTTCACTGTACCAGCAACTATATAACGACATATAGCATGAACTCTATGATGTACTTTACTTAGATATTGTGTCATAGACTCTTCTGTTTTTTACCTTATGTGACGCCTAAAGAAGAATAAACGTTGCACATGTTGTACTGTGTTATGGGTTAGGTATATTGTGTATTCTAGTCAAATCCGAAAATATGGAAACTTCCATTTTCGGTTATAGATGTTTCCTAAAATCTTATACCAAATCTTCCTTAAATCTCGCACTATTTTCTCTCTCACGTTTTTTTCTCTTCCATAATCTTTGAATTAATTAAAATTCGAACAACAGTAAAAAAAGGGATACTCTATGGTTTGAACCCACCACCTATGACAATTTTACAAGGGCTTTAACCAATATGACACAAAGACTTTTGTTATTTTGATCCAGAATTTAAATATAGTTATTCACTAAAATATGTTTGGGTTATCTTGTGCTCCTTCTCCATCATCCAAATCACCACCTATGATCAGATACGTTTGATGTTATCCGTAAGGAGCTGAAACAGATAAAGAATGAACGGGATCAATGGCGGGTCAAGTTCTTAATCGTAAACATTATATGTATTGGGAGAGATTCCTTGAAACTCATAGCTAGATTCGTCGCATCAAGGAGTAGTCAACTAGTGATCATCTTCTTTCTCCCCATTAGATTGATAACTACGAGTGTCTATGGTGCTATATTCCACCATTCACACGCACATTTTTTTGTTTCTCTAAGTAAAACTTAGGCATTACTCTTCTATAATAGCATTCACACATCAATTATTTCAGAGAAAAGGAAAACATCTAGTTTTAAAAAAAAAGATATCATTATGACAAACTGTTTCACCTTCTGGTATAATAATCTTACAAAGCAAGAGATTTTATTCATGAAGGGAGGGCATAAAAGCTCAGAACTTTGTGACCAGAAACTTAGAGATTCATCTTTCCAGCAAGGTACCAAGAATGCATGGCAAGGCTTCCAAAAGAGAAGATGTTAGCGAGAGATGACAAGCCGTGAATCATACCAAACTTCTTGTTCATGGCAGCTAGTTTAGGGATAGTCTTTGCCTTCTCCCTATTCTTGGACCAACCAACTTACCAACTCCATCTCCAATGTTGTTTTGTCTCTCTACTTTGTGACTTTGCTTCATCATCTACACACCAAATAGTAAATGTATAGTATTGGTTTACATAGGAACCTTGTATGCATTGTTGAAGATGGTTCACTTACATCGATGGTCATGGGAGTGAAGACGAGCAGATTGGTGAGATTGAAAGCAAAAGTCGAGACAAGGAACCCTAGCTGATACTTGTGGAAGATGACTTCTCCACACTGGATGCAAATACCCAAACTCAGAGAGTGAAATAGCGCAGCAAGAACCAATAAAAGTGAAATAAGCAGGAAACATCTTGCTCTGAAGGTTACCGAACTGATGCCTCGGCAAGTTCCTAATCAATCAAAACACAATCGAATCACACATAAACCCCGAATTTGACACGTCCGACGAAGAGGAAGAACACTTGAGATCGAAGAGGAAGATGAAGTTTAAGAGATTAGAGACTATGGCCAGATGAAACACCGACGAAGAACTAGGCTGCTCTCCGTTGAGCTTTAAATTGCCATGGAAGAGGACTACGGCGGAGAAGAAAAGAAGACGATGAAGTTAGGGTATCGACCCCTTTTACCCCTTTTGTATACTTTTAATTATTTTAATTTTTTACTATTTTCAATTAAGTTAAATCATTTTTAAACTTTTTACTATTTCAAATTTAAAATAAATTTCGAAAATTAGAAATTATAATAATAATTTAACATAATTGGTAAATTAAAGGTAGTATGGTATTTAAAGAAAATCAAAATCCTATTTTCCAAAAATATCTTCTAAAAATCCTAAAGTAACAAATCCAAGATGAAAGTGTCTCTTATTTCCAATTTTCTCATATATATATATATATATATATATAATCGTAATACATACTTATTTGATTAATGATCATTTGAAAAAGAAAAAAAAACTAGTTCACAATTTTGTTACTCACGTATTGTGTACTTCAATTTTTAAATATTTATTTATCCATACATTATTTCTAAAATTTATTGTTATCAAAGCAAACGAATTTGAACTTTAGAAAATAAAATCACATTTAATAAAAAGTAATCGGTGTAGACTGCATCTATATATTTCTATAAACTCACTAAATTGTATCTAAACTATTAAAACTGAAGTACACTTAGTATTTAACCCTAACTTTTCCTAAATAATTACAGCTTGTGCCACTAGATTTAAAATAAATAATTAATTCAAATTACAGTTACTATATTAATCATTTAGATTTGCCTAGATTTTGTGGAGAGTTTATTACCAAAAACGTGATTAGTAGATATGTTTTCTTAATTATCTTTCCTAAAATCAAACATAATTAATTCGAAATATAACCTTACAAAATAAAATTTCCAATTTTTATGTGTTTAAATACAAATCGGTTATATGGAAATAACTAATCAAACATGATTCTTTTGAAATCAAACATTTCACTTTCAAACATTAATATTACCCTAATTTTAAAACTATTTATTTTTAAGTGTTGTATATTCCTCATTTATTTCCAATATAAAGTAATTCGAAAGACATATTAAATTGAAAAGATAAAAAAAATTCCATAAGATATTTGGTTTAGAAACATAAATGTATTAGTATATACAAGCATATTAAAAGGTTAAATTTATAAGCAAATACAATATAAAAGTGATCAATATAATTAAAAAAAAAATAAATTTATTAAGATGTAATTTTAGTTAGTGCAGCATCTAACAAAAATATTAACAACCAACACATTTAAAATATATATAATATATCTATAAATCATAATTTTATAACAATATTATCTATTACAAATTTTAAAAAACACCCGGACGGACGCACGGGTACGGAATCAAAATAATTATATGGAACCATCACCTATCTTATTTGTAGTTTTTGGTTCAATCTAACAATACACCTAATCGTGAAAAATCAAATACACTTCAATCAAGAAACTCAAAACTTTATGCCAAAATTTGCAGTAAAAATTAGTAGATTTATCATTTGAGTGAAAACTTCAGTATATTTTTCTTGATTGTTTAGAAAGAACTCGCAAGGTAAAAAGTCGGCACCACAAAAAGATAAGGATAGAGATACATAAATTTTTTTGTTAAAAAAAAAGATACAGAAATTTATAAAGAAATGAGAAAACTCGGTAAAAGAAAAATATGTTTCTATCTTTTTTCCGGGGAAAAAATAATATATGGGCTTAGATTCTGGTATAAGGTCCACAATAGACGTTTCTTATGTAACTGTAAAATATAATGTACCAAATTTTTAACCATAACAAAATGGCTCAATTTATTTACTTAAATTAGGCTTGCTAAATTAAATTTGCAAAAATATATACTTATTTTGAAAGTTTATTTTTGGTAACTTTGTTTCATTATTATTTTATGTTTCTGTCTAAATAATATATTTGTTTTATAAAATCTCATAATAAAATTTGAATTTTATAATCAATTTTAAATCACAATATTTATAGTAAAATTTAATACAACCCACATATATACGTAAAACTCTAATATTTTACACTTTAATGTTTAATTTTCCAAACGAAATGAATAAAAACAAACTAAAAAATATTATAGTTTATAAATGAGCGCTAAATAAGTTGAACAAGACACACCAATATCAAAAGTCAATAACGTATGAATCTATAACAAGAAGATAACTATACGAGTATCTTTTTTTTAACAAAAAAAATTATGTATCTCTATCCTTATCTTTTTGTGGTGCCGACTTTTTACTTTGCGAGTTCTTTCTAAACAATCAAGAAAAAATAAATATACGTTGTTAAAAGTGAAATATATAATTTTGAAGAACAAACACCCGCACGGGAGTGCGGGTAAAAAGCTAGTTTGACTCTTAAAAAAACCGTGAACTCTGCAGATTTGCAAGATCAAGTTTGATCCACATAACTCAATATGATAATGGTCTTTAGTAATACATGGAAAATAGCATCTCTACTTTGTCTTCAAGTAATTGACGAGTTCATCCAATGCATGGTAAGAGGAGCCTCCACTTCTCAGAGAGGCTATGACCTCTTCTTTCAAAACAAGTGCTCTCTCCCTCATCCCTACACCTTCTTCATCAACAATCAACCTCTTCACAGTTCTCTCGACATTTCCTCTTTCCACTTCACCTTCCACCTGAATCCCTATTCCCCAAACACTCACTAAGTAAGCTGCGTTTATTTTCTGCTCGCTTTGAAAAGGCCTACAAATCAGTGGAACTCCTTCGGCAATACTCTCTAGTGTTGAGTTCCATCCACAGTGGCTCCAGAAGCCTCCCACTGCAGGATGTCCTAGTACTTCTATCTGCGGTGCACGTTTCACAATGTATCCTCTTTCTAAGACCATTGTACTGACTTCATTTGGCAATGTCTCTATCCCGTCTGATCCTGGTCTAATGACCCATAAAAATGGTTGGTTGCTATTACACAGTCCCCAAGCCATCTCCAAAACTTCCTTGGTATCAATTTTAGCCACGGTTCCCATGCTTACGTATATCACTGACCTCGGTTTCTGCTTGTTTAACCATTCAATGCAGCTCTTGTCCTCTTCCTGTAAACTAGAAGGTGGTGAAGCTGCAACGTGTAGAGGGCCTAATGCGTACACTTCAGTTTCAAGTTCTTGTTTCAGCCATGAAACAGACAAGCTCTCTAGACAACTCGTTGTATTGAAGATAACAGCCGAAGCTGTTCTTTTGTTGACTACTTCTTGACGAATCTTCAAAACTGGCTTCACTGGCCCAAGTCCTGAAGGTAGTAGGTCTTTGTATCTTAACGGACGCAAATTCTCCACCACCTTTTCTTGCATTTCATGATCTGCAGATCGAGTTAAAGAAGAAATAAACCATGTTTTAATGAAACATGTGGTTTCAAAATGAATTATCAAGCTGGTTTTGTGTACCTTCCATGTCGATCAACAACTTTTCTGAATCGAGTTTGCTAACAAGACAGCGTGCAACATGATTTGTAGCACTTTGAGTGCTGAAGATAACACAGAAGTACATGAACTCGTCGTAGATGATACACGCAATATCATTGCCTTGCAGCAATAACTGAATTATACAGTCTCTAAAGCTTGCCTCACTCGTTTTGTTGAGCATTAACAAAAACTCAATTTGACCGAGTCCCACAACTTCACTCATTGAATTTGGCAAGGTGACAAATTGAAAACCAGAAAAGTGTTGCAAAGAGCTTACTACATTGACTTGCACATGAACAACTGTAATTGAAAAACCCTTTAAGTTAAGAGCTTCTCCGAGTTGCATCATTGGAGTTACATGCCCTTGCGCTGGAACTGGGACTAATACTATTCTTCTCTTTGTTTCTTCCTTCTTCCCCATTGCTTAATATGTCCCTCTCTCTCTCTTTCTTACTCATCCCCTCATAATGGAGAGATCCAAATAATTAATAAAATCCCACTTGTAATGAAATATTCTACAATCTTACAAAGGATGCCATTTTAGTTATTCCTCATCTGGACAACTAGCTTTTCTTAATGCAATAATCTTCCCACTTGCTAATGAAAAGTTAAAACTTCAAACTATAAACATTCCCTCAAAAACAATATATTCTCTTTATTCAAAAAAAAAAAGATGTATATCCTCAAAAGTGGCGACATGCATTATTCTCCGATCTTGGAGAATTTACAGCATCAAATTATTCTTATATAACACTATGTTGTATCAGAAGACATTCCTCTAATCAGAAGTTTGGCCATAAGGTCAACTCACCATAGAAATTCTTTCTGCTGGAACTACACAAAGAATAGACAATATACAGTCAAATCAGGATATTGGATAGCTACAAACCTACTGAGGAGGAAGGAGAAAACGAAAATCATGGAACCAAGTATAACAAAACTCCAAGCTTTTGTCTGGAAAGTCAAAGCACCGAAGAAAATATGTCATCTTATGTGGCAACTGATTTGAGAACAAGTTGATGTTACAAGAAATTTAATACGGTGAAATATAAGATGTGATAATTACTGTCCAAGATGTAGAGAGCCAGAAGAGAGTGTTGTTACTCATACCATATTTGAATGTCTTCCCGCTTTGCAAGTATGGTCCTTAGCGTCGACACCATCTGCCCATGATATCTTCCTTTTACCTAGTATCTATGCCAATATGGATTATCTATTCTGGAGGAAGAATGATATTGATCGGCCAGAACTGGACAAAGACCCATATCTTTGGATAATTTGGTATATCTGAAAGGCCAGAAATGATAAATTATTTAGAGGAATAAACAGAGATCTTCTGGAGCTGGCTAGGTATGCAGAGAGTGAATATCAGGCTTGGTTTAATGCAAATGAGATGTTGCCAAACAATTTGCAGGAGGCTAGAAATGAAGAAACCCAAACCATATGCTTGGATGAGATATGTATGGTGGATGGATCATGAACTTCCATAGATCAGTTTAGCGGATGCGGATGGATTTGGAAAGATAGTCAAGGACAAATACAGTTGATGAGAATAAGGAACTTAAGCCGGCGAGAGTCAGCCTTACACTCAGAGGTGGAAACATTGTGGTGGGCGATGGAAAGTATACTATTACACTCTTTATGTCAGAGCTTTGGAACAAATTGTATGGATCTACTGGCAATGATAAGGGACCCTCAAGCGTGGCCTAACTTTGCAACTGAACTAGAGACAATAAAGACGTTGCAACTATGCTTCCCAGAGTTCAAAATCATTCACATCCCAAGAACACAAAATGGAATTGCTGATTCGCTTGCTAAGTCTGCTAGATCTTTTCGTAGGAAACTTTGTTAGATTGATTGTTCTATTCCGGTCTGGTTACCCAGATCACCTCAAGTTCTTTGAGTAATAGAAGAACCATTTGATGAAAAAAAAAGAATGTCATTTTTATACGTTTCACATTGAGGCTTTAAATGGGTAACAGAGATAAAAAATAAAGATCAAACAAAAATGCAGATCCAACATAATAAATGCAGATCAAGTAGAATAAATGCAAATCAAACTAGTTTAATAAATTATTTCATTTAAATAAATGTTGTATTTTAGTGAAAATTAAATATCTAAACATAATACAACTGATTATAAATAAGTATTTTCTCCGTTTTATTTTACTTGTTATTCTAGATTTCGACATATAAATTAATAAAATATTTAAATTTTTATATTTAGTAGATAAAAACATCATCACCAATACACCTAACCAAAAATTTAACCAATAGAAAAATAACTTATAATAAAAAGTCAATAATTTTTGCATTGAAATTATAAGATGACACTTATTTTGAAAACAAAAATTTTGCTCTAAAATGATATCTAATTCGAAATAGAAAGAGTAATAAATATCATGTTGACAAATTAAATACTTTTAAAGAAAAAGAAACCACTCACAACAAGAGATGTACTGTAAACGTATCTCAGTTTTTTCTCGACGCTTCTTCCTGAATGACCGATTCTCAGCTTTTTTATTATCTTTCTACAACTATTCCTTTTTAATTTATTTATGGACAAGACTTAGGTTCACCCCCTATGGTGAACCTTTAAATTCACCACTCCACTTATAACCAATCAAAGTGTCATATAGATAATTAAATTAAAAATATTAAATTAATTTAAAAAAGAAATAACATCAATTTTAATGCCGTTAACTAAACCCTAAACCCTGAATTTTAAAATCTAAACCAAAACCTATACCCTAAACCCAAATCTTATACCCTAAACCCAAATCATATTTCCAAATCCAAATTCTAAACCCTAAATCCAAACGTTATACCCTAAACCCATCATATATCATATACCCTAAACCCAAATCCTATACCCTAAACCCAAACCATATACCCTAAACCCAAACCATATACCCTAAACCCAAATCTTATACTCTAAACCCAAATCGTAAACCGTAAATCCAAATCCTTAAGTTTAGGGTTTGGGTTTAAGGTATAAAATTTAGGTTTAAGGTATGCGGTTTGAGTTTAGGGTATAGGATTTGGGTTTAGAGTATAGGATTTGGGTTTAGGGTATAGGATTTGGGTTTAGGGCATATGATATATGATGGATTTAGGGTATAAGGTTTGAATTTAAGATTTATGGTTTGGGTTTAAAGTTTAGAATTTGAGTGTAGGGTATATGGTTTGGATTTAGGGTATAAAATTTGAGTTTAGTGTATATATTTGGGTTTAGAATTTATGATTTAGGGTTTATGGTTTAGTTAGCATCATTAAAATTGACATTATTTTTTTAAAAATTTTTTTTTTAATAATTTAATATTTTTTATTTAATTATCTACATGGCACTTTGATTAGTTTTAAAGACAGAAGTGAATTTAAAGGTTCATCATAGGGGGTGAACCTAAGTCTTGTTTTTTATTTATTTGGTGAGATACTGCCTTATAAAATGACCGATGTGGATGGCCTAAATATCATGTGATTATATTCTTGTTAACTATACTTCATTAACTAATAATATTTAAGATAAATAAAATTGTATGTTTTTTATTATGTTAGTTTTGTTTTAATATTAACTTTTATAATTTAGTTTTTTTAGTTTCAAATTAAATTTATTTCTAAGGCTAAAAATAATTTATTTATTTGTTTTGAATTAAGTTTTTCTAAAATTTTAAAATATTTTCAAATCCAAAATTTGTTATTTTTATTCTTAAAAATTAAAATAATAATTTGAAATGTTTAAGATTTTTTTTTGAATTTAAAGAATTTTAAGTTTTGTTTGAAACTTATTAATAATTTTGATTTGATAAGGACAAAAATCAATATGTCGTTTAATTTGAGAGAACCTTATTCCATGGTAAATTATTTGCATGGTAATGTTGACGAGAGGAGCTATGGTCGACAAGACAAACTCTTTCCCGGAAATTTGGCAGTAAGCTAATTTCTAATGGACCGTTTTAGAATCAAAACGTCCGTGAATCAGTGATATGAACTCTGTACAGAATAGTCTAGAGATATCCAAACTGAGACAATCTTTCACTGGTCGTCTTGGATAACATGATTAAACAAAAGTTAATATGTATTGTTTGTTTGTTTCCTTAAATACTTCTTGTTCGTTATAAATAGGAGGAAATTGGCAAGGAAATTTGGCGTGAATGGAGCTAATGATTAAGCTATAACAAAGGCGAGACGTGAGTAAAATTCAATGAATTTTATGAGCGGCTGAGAATGTGTCTTTAGAAACCAACGGTCCAGATTTCATCTTACGACTTTGTTGTTAGCTCCCTATTTATCGAGAGACGACGAAGTCCCGTCAGAGTTGCATTGCACATACACACGTATAGAGATTAAAGAACGAAAACAGAAAAGGAAGAACAAGAAAGAGATCTAGATAATGTCGTGGCAAACTTACGTTGATGAGCATCTGATGTGCGATGTCGGTGACGGCCAAGGTCACCACCTCACCGCTGCCGCCATCATCGGCCATGAGGGTAGCGTTTGGGCTCAGAGTGCTAATTTTCCTCAGGTTATCTTTCTCGCTCTCTTTCTCTCTTCCTTGATCGTCCATGACTGCGTTATTGAAGATTCATAATCCTATTTTCTTAAACCTGGCTATATATAACCGTTAAAACTATTATTTGTAAGTTAACCAGCGGAGTTAGCCTAGTGGTACTTGAGAGAGCTTCGGCCTCAATACGGTCCCGGGTTCGATTCCCACTGGCCACACGGATATGGGTCCATTGCTTTCGACTCATTTGAATGCCCAGGAGAGGGTCTATCCGTGGGCTGTATCTCCACCCGGGGGTTAGGCTTGTGTCATCATTGACCCGGGTTTAACCCTTTTTTTTCAAAAAAAAAAAAAAAAAAAACTATTATTTGTAAGTTCTGCGTAATTTTATTAATCTATTAAAAGAATACTAGATCTTAACCCGCCCAACTGGGCGGGTCTTTACTTTAATTATATATATAAAATTTTGAAAAACAAAAGGTTAATGTGTACAACTTCTACTACTTTAGTTTACTGTGATAAATAATATTAAAGGCTGATTCGCGCATCGTCGTGGATATTGGGATGGTATTTGTTTTTAAACTTTGTATTTGTAATTGTATTGTGTAATCACAGACTTGCCAAAAATGTTGTTCACAAACCGAAGGGAGCAAACCGAAACAGTATATTGAATGTGTTTGTAAAACGAATAAATGGATAGCTTATTTATACAAAATCAAAATTGTTTAAATCTTACCATGTGTATTAAATGTGTTTTTAGTTAGTTTAGAATATTTGAGAAATACAAAATTATAAGGATATGAAAAATTTGATTCCTTTTTACATCTTAATTATGTTTTAGCAAACAAAAAACATTTTAGTAAAATTTTGTTATGGAATAATAAAAAAATATCAAATTTTTGATACATCGAATTATGTGTGTTTATAGTAAAATTTTATAGTTAACTTTTTTACATTTTAAGTTATGTGTTTTACAAATTTAGTTAAATCCAATAAAAAATATAAAGAATAAATAAAAATAACTAAAATTTCTGGCCCAATTAAAAATGTACTAAACAAAATAGTCCATAAAATAAATGTGGCCCAACTATATACACAGATTTTTTTCCGAGAAAAAAATCTGTTTGGTCAAACCTAACCACAATTAACGTGTTGCTCTCTCTCTCTCTTTCTTTCTTTTTCGCCGAACGGTCTCTCATCTTCTCACCTAAATCTCATCGAAAAAAATCTTGAGTTTGTTCTGTTCTGGATACTTTTGTGTTTCTCCAAAAGAGTTTCAAGTTTGTTTCTCAGATGGTTTAAGATAGAAGGTTAGATTTTCATTCTCCTCTGTTCTTCCCAATATCTGACTCTATGCGTTTTAGATCTTTCTGGTTTGTTTCTGTTTCTAACCGAAGTTACTCTGTCAATTAACTGTAGATCGGCCATGTTTCCTATATCGACAGCTGAAAAATGACCAAATCAGATTGTATATGTGATAAAGATTAGAAGACTCGGCAGCAAGAAGCAAAGCTTTATCAGAAATTAATGGAATGGCAAGTTGAATATTTCAATTAAGAAAGATTAGAGCAAATTCTTCTGATTTATTGTGTTTTTATTTCATAATTTTTAATCTTGATTTTGTTATCTTGATTTTCAATCATTGTCACCGTTTCTGATCTGTAGCTAATATGTGTTATATTGTTTTAGATATCTTTTACAGTCTCATGTAAAACAATCTTGCTAACAGTGATTATATTTTTTTTTGTATGCTTTGAGTTCATGGACTGGCTATAGCTAATGGAGAGCCGATAAGGATACCCAAAAGAAGTATTCTTCGGTGATTGTTTACTGGTGGGTCACAGGGCACAATACATATGCTAAACGTCAAAACAAAGTCAAGGTTAGCAATGTACTGTCTTTCTCTCTCGTCAAATTTTCATGCTTGATATTAGAAAATGATTAGTTCATAAGTAAAAAGTAACTTAGAATCATATAGAATTATAATTGAGATTAAACTCTAAGATATCATTGTTGTTTAGGTTATGGCTGCTCATTGTTTTTGTTATAACCTGCTTAATGGATATATAATTTTCCTTTGCATGATTGTGAATGCTCTAATAGTTTCTAAGTACTTTAGCATCATTGAATAAACGTGTCTTGCGTATGAAAACATGGATTATTGTAGAAATCGAGTAGTTCAGGAAAATGTAAATTTCAATGCTGGTAAAAGAAGAAGTTTATAACAATGCTGCGTGTTGCTGGCTGTAGAATCGACATTCTTGCTGCGATTAAATCTGCATTGAACAAAATTATACCAGATTAAGTTAAGGTGCATTACACAAATATGTGAAAATCTAATATACATTTTTTCAAAAAATACAATTAAGTAGTTCAGGAGACATACCTCATCACTCATTCTCTTCAAGGTTGTTGAAAATTTCTTTAAAAACAACATTCATGGTTGTCTTCTTAGGCTTACCATCTTTGTCCAGAATCAAAATTTTCAACCCTTTCTTCGATGTCACTCTAGAAATTGCCACGTATAGCTGTCCGTGTGAAAACACCGGTCTTGGTAGAAAGATACCAACTTGGGATAATGATTGCCCTTGGCTTTTGTTTATAGTTATAGCAAAAGCCACAGCCAAAGGCAATTGCCTTCTACGCATTTTAAAAGGCAGTCTAGTATCTGATGGTGTTATCAACAATCTGGGAATATATACTGTCTCCCCAACTTTTTCTCCAGTAATGATTCTAGCCTCAACCATAAAATCCATTAGCTGAGTGATCTGCAGCCTTGTTCCATTCATTAATCCTTCTGTAGGAGCAATATTCCTGAGAACCATAACAGGACAACCAACCTTTAGTCTAAGACTATGGTTTGGCAATCCAGACACCTTAATAGTGTTTAGAAAATCAGGACCAAGAGCTTCATCACTAAGTGAAATTTTATCCATTGGATCAATACTATCTGCACTTATGTAGATCTTCTCCTCGCCTGCAATTAGACAATTCATAATTAGCACATAATTCCTGAAAAATTATATAATTTCGAAAAGACAGAGTAAAGGCAGAATCTTACCATCAAGCTTATCTAACATGTATTGATTAATCATGTTCACGTCTTCATTAGTAGGACATAGAATAGCTCTCTCTTGGAAGAATTTAGGCTCTTTGTTTTCTTGTAACGAAGCAGTATCACCATACACAGCTTTGCTTATGGCTTCTATAGGATCATCAGAATCGCTAATCAAAAACTCTTCAGGAATATCGATCTCAGCTTCACCATCGTTAGGCTCTGAAATTTTACCTTCTCCAACCTTTAATATCCACTCAGAGAATTCCTTAAGTTCCTGTGCCTCTTCGGGTGTCAAATCACCAGACAATAACCTCATGTTCTTCGTGAGTTTAAAGACTTTACAGTGCTCCCAAAGATAAGATTTATTCAGCGAGGCCAAAACGATTTCAGCTCTACAAGCTCCATTAATTACAGGTAGAATCTGTCGAAAATCACCTCCAAACACTACAACCTTCCCACCAAATGGTTTCTTTCTATGCTTCCCCATAATATCAGACATGCTTCTATCTAGAGCTTCAAAACAATGTTTGCTCATCATAGGTGCCTCATCCCATATAATGAGTGATGCTTCTTTTACCAAATTAGCTTGATCTGATCCAGAAGCCATAGTACACGAAGAAAACTCATCAGGGCTAAGTGGTATGCCAAATCTTGAGTGAGCTGTCCTTCCACCTTGTAATAACAAAGAAGCGATTCCACTTGATGCAACATTAAGAACAATATCCCCTTTACAGCGAATAGCTGCAGATATTAATTTCCAGAGAAATGTTTTCCCGGTACCACCAAATCCGTAAACAAAGAACATACCCCCTCGTCCTTCATTAACAGCAGCCAATATTTCATCAAAAATTTTCTTCTGTTCAGCCGTCATCTTCTGAACGTCTCTATCAAGGGTTTCTAGCAGTGCTTGCCGATCATAACTCCGCTCATCTAATATCAGAACATTGGAAGCACTATTGTCTGTAGGAGGAAGTTGTGGCATTGAAGTAAATTTTGATAGAGAAGACCCATTTCGCCTCAAATGCTTCTGAATCTCTTGTAAAGCAAACATCTTTTTCTCCTCATCACTTAACAAAAGATCTTCAAAAAAAAAAAGAGAATGAAATTAGCACAGAGGGGCAAAATAATTAATCTTCAAGTAGAAAAATTGTGATTACGAACTTTGACATAAAACTTCAACAGAAATAGAAATTAGCTCAAAAGAAAATAAATAAATTAAAACCTGGTCTGTTGAAAAATATCCGACGATTATGCTCCATATCTTCAGACAAATACTGCCATGTGTTTTCCCAAACGGTTTCTGGCATAGATAAAGGAAGTTTTATCCCCTTAGCCTTGTTCCATGCATATAATAAAAGGAATTCTTAAATTTACAACACGACATTGACATTTCATGTGTTTTAAATGTGAGATTGGATACAGCTGACACCATTACCAGCTTAATTTTAAGGTAAATAACCTCGTTCAGAAGTTTGAATATCTTTTCGTGAACAACTTCCATTTGCCAAAAGTGATAGATACCGAATATCTATCTACTGACGTGGAAAGTGAGGAACTGTAAATTCTATCACAGAGCCCCTATGCAACAAATTTAAATCAAATATGTGACAGAAAAAAATCAAACAGGTAGGTGCTCTATCAGTTCATTTCTGCATTTAAGTTTTTTAAACAGTCTCATTCTGTATCTTTGTGACTTGAACATCAGGAAAGAAAACACAAGAAGTTTGCTAAAAAAAGATTAGAGGATCATTGAATAAGTCAATCTAAGTATCTAACTAACAGACATAGAGATGAACTGATACTATATTATAGCTGTATTAGTTATTGAAAGATTTCATTACTCGGTCAATACAGTGGACCCAAAACGCTAATCGCAAGAATAGCCTAAAACCCATAGTGTGAAGAGAAGAATAAGAAAGAAAGACACAAACGTTATGTGCGTTAATTTTTGAGTTTGATAATGCGACCCTTGGGAGTAAAATAAAACATTGCCGCTTCTGCTGTCCACTCTTCCCCTCATCTGTCTCTTTCTCTTGGGAGTAAAATAAAATGCAGACACACTGTAGCTTGTAGCTTAGCCATTTCAGCACATGGCTGTACTCTATGCCCTTTGCTGGCATAGGTGAAACTCCTGACCCCTCAGATCCCATATTCCTCTGCTCTATTAGATTTTTCAACATTTAGACATAAAACTTATATAGAGAAAGTTTGAACATGAGTAATTGTTTTTTTTGCCAGGAAAAAAAGAAAATACACTGACCTTTGTTTGTAATGATGATTGTTTCACTTGCCAAGGCTTTGGCCTGCAAAAAAAAATGTGTTTCATCAAGTAATACATATATACAAAACTATAGATAACACCTATACGCTTACTTTATGTATATGCTTACTTTCTGGCCAGTGAACAAAAGTGGCACAGTTTTCCCTGTCAAAGAGAGGTTATGGATTTGTGCAATCAGCAACGATTATATGAGTTGGGAAGAGGATGTGGACGACCGACATAGCGCCAAACGTCTCTGGGGCCAATACGTCTCTGGGGCAACTGACTCGAGAAAACTCGGTGGAGCGAGTTAAACGAACCCCTCCTCAACTTCTCCTGCCATGTGTCACCGTTGCAGAGCATCAGCTTCTCCAAAGCTCTCTCCTCCGCTAAGTTAACGTGAACTGGAATTAGATCACCAGAACTTCACGCGTACGGTGTCGTAGTCGGCTAGTCGCTCATCTAAACAGCAAACACAAATATCCATCTGTCTTCAACATATATTAGAGGAACTCTTATAAACTGCTACATGAAAAATACATCAAAAATATCTTCAAAAATTATGAAAATGTCTATAAATTATTATAAACACACACAGAGGGAGCCAGAAAAGACTTACCAAAGCATGGATTCATAGTGATCGGAAGGATTTAGATTCTCTTGATTTAAACTAAAACGTCCACATAAACTATAAGGAATACCAAAAACAAAAACAATCAATGCTTAAACTATTTTACTGATCTGGCACAGTAGGACAAAGTAATTAACTGACTCATTATTATCTAGAGACTGAATTGGAGAGATGGCCATTGATGTTCTGAAACCTGATTTCCTAAGGAAACTAAGAGAGGAATAGTTACACTCAAAAATTAAACGCCTTTGGCTGAAAGTCTCCTAAGGGATCTCGTGCAACATTTCCATTTTACCATCAAGTTGTCTGCAACACAATATAAATAGGTGAATTATCAACAAACGTACGGTATGAGAATAAAAAAGGTCGAAATCATTTAGATATCTAAAAGGTAGCATGCGTATACAACCAAAGTGATTTACTATATGACAAAAGAACTTTTAGAGAGAAACTAAAAGATATATATCAATACTTTTGTAAACTGAAATCAAGGGAGATTATTTATAGAAATCAATTGACAGGGAGTTGCAGAACTCAAAGACACAAAACTTGAGCGGTCTCCAACCTTCCTCGTCTTAGTCAGTGGACCTTCTTATCACACAGCGATCAAACACCACGATGACGGCCTCTTGCATTTCTCTTACGCCGGCAGAATCGGCGAGGGAAGAGGCGTGAAGTTTCCATCAGTTACAATCGGCTCTGGGTTTCTAATCTGAAAGTAGACAGACCCTTCAGGCAAATAAAGCGGCTCTCTGGGATCTGATACCGCAAAATGAAATGGAAGAGTAGCGGTTTTCGATTTCGTTTTATATAGGAGTTCCAAACCGTTCATCTTCGGCATGAACGTTACCAATCGAACTAAATACATATCTATACGATTACGAAATCTTCCATTTAATAGTCATAAGGTTTTCATTTACTCTGAAGTTGCAAGGAAGGAGAGAACCAAGGGAAGTTGAGACGACTGAGTTGTAGGGAAGGAAACATGTAGCAACGACAACATCTTAGGGTTAGTGTTGGAGTGGGCTTATGGGCTCATCATAATTAAGTTTACCGTAAATGAATTGCAGCCCATTCCGTAAATGAATAATCCACAGCCATAGTGACATGTCAAAATAGAGACCTCTTATTGGACGATTTTATAGTCCGACGTGGACAGCCTAGATGTTGAGTTTATTCTCCTTTTAATAGTGTTAGATTTTATTCGGTGTTCTGTTCGATGCTCTGTATTATATATGTTAGAAGATGGATATGAGTATCATGTTTTGGTTTGATTTTATTTTAATTTTTTTCCAACTGGTAGAACAAATAAATATTTCATCGGAGATAGATACTTGTGTCCCAAGTTATTTCCAACCTTTTTTATTAATCTGATATCCCGAACTTATGAAAAGATCAAAACTATTCTTCAGTGAAAAATACAATTTACAGATAGACCTTCTCTACAGATATTCAAATGAGATCCAAAACATGATGATCTGATATCTGTTTGACCCCAAAGTGAAAATGTAATAAGGATCCGGATTACTTAGCAAACTAAAGCACATCTACAACTAGACCACCATCTTATGGCTTATTTTTTCATTATTTGTACATAAACATATCACCTTTGTGATTTCTACATTTTCTGACTGGGTTATGTATAAATGCAATTGAGTTTCTGATTTTGGATATGGTTAAACGTTTGGTTTAATTGGTTCCAAAAAGTACATATGATGATTAATTCTCCTCAAACAGTTCAAACCTCAAGAGATGACAGATATCATGAAAGATTTCGATGAGCCTGGTCACCTCGCTCCCACAGGCTTGTTCCTCGCAGGACTTAAGTATATGGTTATCCAAGGCGAGCCTGGTGCAGTCATTCGTGGCAAAAAGGTATGATTATGAGATTTTTTTAGATCAACTAACGGTTCAGTGTTTGTTTTAACATTCTGAAATTAATAGTTTATGAAAAGCTTTAAATATATTTTTTCCAAAAAGCTTTAAATATTCCTTGAAAAAACATTTTATTTTCTCATGGGCGTGATGTGCAATGTTCTATTTGTACATATAAGTCTCACAACATTAAATATTTAAAAAAATATTCTGTTTGCGTTTGGCGTTTTTACTGTTTTTCTTTCAGTGGCGTTTTTAGTTTTTTTTTTTAACATAAGTTCCATGCAAATGCAAAAGTAAACACATAAAAAGCATTTGAAACAATTTAAGGCAACAATTTATGCCTATTAGGAGAATCAACTCTTGCAAAGATGGTTATATAATCACTTAATATCTGATTTAAGAATCTAAAACCGTTATAAAAGATTGGGATTTGAGGGATTCTTATTTAATACTTGTGCAGGGGGCTGGAGGAATCACAATCAAAAAGACAGGACAGTCAATGGTGTTTGGTCTGTACGAAGAACCAGTGACTCCAGGACAATGTAACATGGTCGTCGAGAGGCTGGGTGATTACTTGGTCGAACAGGATCTCTGAAACCTTATAGAATGCTATATTGATGTTGTTCCAATCCTTTGAACCATTGTTTCACTTTTACTTTTGGCTGGGTGCATGGGTTTTATGTTTTCCTAATTTAATTTTTGGCGTTTCTACTTTAGCAAAGTTTAAAAGAATGTGAAACCTTCCTCTTTTGCATGGTTTCCTGATTAATTTTGTGTGTTTTGGTTTAATTTTATCTTAACATGTATTTATTGCGTATATGCTCATGTGGTTCTGACTTCTGGACTAATATGTACTCCATGTGTATAATTTTGTGTATCATTTAAGTAGATTTTTAGGTTTTTTTCACGAAGATTAAGAAAATACAAAATTTTATGTAATTTATCTTAGTTGTATAAAAATAACATTAAATAAAATTAATTTAACCAATAAAAACACATTATTTTGTAATTGGTTACAAATTTTAAATGACATTAAATTTTGTCTAGAAAAATGATAATATCACTTATTTTGAAATAAAATAGAAATCTTTATAATTTGAACATAATCAGATTTTATTGGAGAGGAGTGAAGAACAACAAGCTCAACAATCTCCTCAAACATCAACTTCATTTGGGTAGTTCTTAATAATTTTAATGGATCAGGAAGTGATTTACCAGACTAAGTGTTAGTTTATGTTGTATTAAGTATTTTATGTTTAGTTTGGTGTTATCACTCATATATTTCACTTTTATATTAATGTTATATTTTATTTAATATATGTTATTAAATACTTAATATCATGAAATTAAATAAATTTATATAATAAATAAATATTAAAAATTAATTGGGTTACATTGATTAATATATTTTATTTTAATAAAAAGTAAAAACAATCAAAAATTAAGAACTACCTTTTTGATAAGAAAATTAAGAACTACTTTATAATTTAGAAAGTTCAGATTCAAAAAAATGAAACACCATTAGAGCAAAAATTTATTTCAAATGAAGAAAAAAAGTGAAAAAAGAGGCAACATTGAAAATGATCCTATGTGCGAAGTTGAAGGAGCCAACTCGCCGCCGTTATTCTCGGTCAAGACGGCAGTGTCTGGGCTCAGAGCGCTAACTTCCCTCAGGTTTCTTCTTTCCTCTCCTTCTTCTCTGATTCGTCTCTCAACGTGTCGAAATCAGATATGAGTAATCTCGGATCTGATTCCGATTTCACCATCTCCGGTCTAGAATCTGATGTAAAATTGGGATTCATGCAGTTTGGAGAAAGCAAGACAAGATTATGCATGGTGATAAATTGTTGCCGTTACCTGTGATTAAAAGGATGGTTGATAAAGGGATCCGAAACAAGATCACTTTGGTGGAGAAGAAGGGAATCAAAGGGTTGGAGAAGCTGATGCAATTTTAGTTCCATACTAGAATGTAAATAGCTTTGAGTTTCCTTGTTAGGGGGTAGAGGAGCTTTGGGGTTTCTCTTATAGTAAAAAGAAAGCACAAGTTGTATAAAGGCATTTTTAAATAAATTTAACATTCATTCGAAAAAAAATTGGGATCCATGTTTCTGAACCCTAGGGTTCTAGATCCTAAGTCTGATTATGAGATTGTTTGGTCCTAGGTAACTTCTTAACAATTGTTCCACTGATAATCTTTGTTTCCTGTAAACTGAGGAATGGTTCTACTGATTCTTACCCGTTACTCTCCCGTCCGCCCCTGGAAATCTAAAGTGGCTTCAATCTAATGCGACTTGTGTTATCGATATGTTTTTTTGTCAGTTGAAGATTGAAGAAATCAATGGAATCACTAAGGATTTTGTGGAGCTTGGGTTTCTCGCCCCGACCGGTCTATTTCTCGGTGGAACCAAGTACATGATTATTCAAGGTGAACCAGGAGCTGTGATCCGAGGAAAGAAGGTAACATTCTTATCGATTAACCCTTGCTTGCACATCTTTGATAGAGAATGGAATCAGAACTCATTTTACAATCTGTGAATATATGCAGGGACCTGGAGGCGTTACTATCAAAAAGACGTCTCAAGCCTTGGTCATTGGTATCTAGGAGGAGCCCTTGACCGGAGGTCAATGCAATTTGGTTGTGGAAAGGCTCGAGGATTATCTCTTCGATTCTGATCTCTAAATTTATATTTCTAACTTCTTTGACTAAAAGAATCCCATTGCCCTTTCCATTGTAATTGATTGTAATAACGCAATTGATTTTTATGGTACTTAAGAACCAAATATATTTGTTGTTGCATGGTCTTCTTGTTCCGGGTTTGGGCTTGTGTGTCTTAGTCTTGTAATGGCATTTGATAATATCTTTGTTGGTCATATGTATTTAGGGGTTACTTTTAAGAAACTGCAGAATATGTTTATGGTTCGGTATATATACGGTTTGTACAAGAAATTGACTAATTAAAAGATATTAGTACAATCAGACGATTTGTAAAATCTCAGGAGGACATGGCTAAACCACCCAACCCCAAAGCTCTCTTTGCTTATATATAAATTAATAAAATTAATAATACATAAATAATTTATTTTAATATTTTTTTATTTTGTTCTAAGTTAAAAAGATTGTTTTGTTTCTTATTTTCATCAAATTAGATAAAACATGATTTCTGCTTTGTTGGTAAATATTTCTGCTAAATTATATTGACACAATAATATTATGATATTATTTTAATAGTTAAATAAAACATAAAATATTATATTTAAAAGTTAGAGTAAGGAATATATATTCTGCTTTAATAAATCTGATTTCTAATCATATAAACTAATTTATTACCGAAGATAAAAAAATATCATATGTTTTTTGGTATAAAACCGAATAACCGACAATCGATGATATATAGTCCGAACTAAACCAAATTAAATATGGATCCAACATGGTAGCTACTTTTTTTTTATCACTTATGGTAGCTACTTTTTATAAAACAATATATACCGAAAACCCAAACCGAAACTGAAATTGAACCAAAATCCGGATTGAACATGGATATATGTATAGGCTTTTTGATTTTTGTTTCTTCAAAATTTTATTACCTGGACCATTCCGCTTCCGCTTCCAAGCATCATTACCTGGATCATTACTACCCCAAGCTATGTAGACCATTAAGAACGACATCATAGAAAATAAAAGGGTTTTCTATTGCAACGTCTATAGAGTCTGAGTTACGACTTTCTGACTCCAAAAACGCCAAAATGTTATAAGAACTTCCGTAAAACGTTTCTGGTTTCTGTAAATGGTCCTTAAAATGCTTCTAAAGTGAGTTTGTGGGAGAAATGAAACACATATACAAACTGTTTTCGCGAACTCTTTGAACGAGTTTTCAAAACGGGTTTTGGTTTATTATAATGTATGGGGATTAGAGCGTTCTTGATTGATATTTAGTAAAACCAATTAAATGATATTGCACTGTTATACAACTATTTTGTATATATAATGTGTTGTTTATTATCAGTGTACTTATAAACTCTCTTGTTTATGCCAACAGAAAAAGTTGACGAATGATAACAACAACAACAACAACAACAACAACACTGATGTTCATACTCTACTCAGCATTTCCAAAACTTATGCAACCGTGACCGGAGCCAGTGGGAACAAATCGATTCCATTTTATCAACCGGAGGCTCTGCTCATTTGTTTGGTCTCGAAACAGCTGTTCATATACAATTAGCTTTGCTGAACTAATTTACAAGCTTAATGGACCGAATAAAAATAAAATTCGTGATTTCTATCAGTCTTTCAGCAATTGTAATCTATGTTTTGCATTTTCTAATTCAGTTCGACTTGACTGGTTCATCGAAATCAGTTATTTTATTAAAAATATATATACTAATGTATTGCTTTTTATAACATCCGAATCCGGATTGAACATGCATATGGCTTTTTTGATTTTTGTTTCTTCAAAATTTTACTGCCTGGACCATTCCGCTTCAAAGCATCGTTACCTGGATCATTTATACCCCGAGCTACGTAGACCATTAAGAACGACGTCATAGGAAAGAAAAGGGCTGTGTATTGCAACGTCCATAGAGTCTGAGTTACGACTTTCTGACTCCAAAAAACGCCAAGAGTACTGGTTCTTGATTTTTGTAATTGTCATGGGATGCTTTTGGAACAATAAAATCCCAATGGCTTGTGAAAGTAAATGATATTGGACTTCAAATGTTGTAGGCTCAATGAAATGTCAATTAAATGGACATGAGTAAGGGGAAGAGTCCCACATCTTCTACGAAGAGAGAAATGGAGTAGTACATATGTACATTCATATGCAGTAGCTTAAAAATCTTGAAGAGAAAGATGCCTCCCCAAGTGTGCGCCACTGCCAGCCTGCCTCGGAGAATGTGGTCTCAGGGAAATTACAAGATGTTCAAAAGCGACAAGTAGTTTACCTCAAAAACGTCACGCAATTTATTCCTTGACGGATAGTAAACATAAGAGAGTGAGCGAGTTTTGGGAATAATTTTTTGTAACTTAAAATTCCTGTGCCAAATTCCTATTAACGATTGCACATTTCCCAACAGTTATGGGAAGTCGCTTGTCGTCTACCTCTTTAAATATCAGTCTTTCTTTTTCTTCATTTATCACGTTTTACAAAACAAAAAACAGCAAATATCCCAGTGTATGTTCTAGAGAGTGTTTAGTAGAATCTATAGTTTGCAGAGACGTTCACAAGTGATGTGTGAATCATCTTATATGGTTGTAGCATGGAACTTGGTATTTCGCTATGTCTCGTCTCATTATGAAGTGAATATTTAGAATTAAGGAAAGAGATTGCATCTCGACTCCACATCTATTGACGAAAAAGTTATTTTTGGTTTTCATTTCATCTATTTCCTTTATTCTCTCTTTTATATTATTTGTTTCTGTCAATTCGGGTTTCTGGCTTCCTACAGCCTTAACTGTAAATCGCTTTTGTTCATAAGCTTTATCGGATTGAAAAAATGTTTTTATAAAAAGATTTTTTAAAGGATTTTTAAAATGTTTCGGTTTTATTTCAAATGGGCTTGGGATCTTCTTTAAACACTTCCACAAAACGTTTCTGGTTTCTGTACATGATCCTTAAAAACAATTCATTTCCGCGAACGCTTCTAAAGTGAGTTTGTGAAGGAATCAAAACGCATATACATATGGTGATAAGAACGTTCTTGTGTGATCTTTAGTAAAACCAATTAAATGATTTTGCACTATTTATACAACTATTTTTGTGTATATCGTGTGTTTATTATCAGTGTACTTATACACTCTCTTGTTTATGTCAACAGAAAAAGTTGACGAACGATAACAACAACAACAACAACACCACTGATGTTCATACTCTACTCAACGTTTCCTAAACTGATGCAACCGTGACAACCGCCGGAGCCAGTGGCAACAAATCAATTCCATTTTACCAACCGGAGGCTCTGTGTAACGACCCGCTCCCGGAGTATTTTTAAATTTGAAGGAAATAAATCGTGAGAGGTTTAATTCACCAAGGAGTCTAATTTTCTAAGTGTGGTGACACTTACATTCATGAAGATTGGAAAAATAAAAGTATTTTTAACTAAGTACTGGATCTTCAGTGAGCTCATGGAAAATATTTAGAATGGGTTGAGTGATGGTAAACCGATCATGGAACAATCAGACCATACATACAGAGAAATCAAGACCGCAAGACCAATTAAAGAATGTTTGGATGTTGGATAATGCGGGTTCCAAGTAAGAAAAGTTTGACTAGCCACAATTGCGGGATAATACAAAAGGAAGGTCGGATCTGCAGGAGTCATCTAAGGAAAGAATCAGATCGAGTCATTGATTGTGATATTTGACCAAGCCAAATAAAAAAACTGGCATTAAGTGTCCGGCTTGGTGAGAAAGCTTAAGAAATCCTATATAAGGACCCCTTGAGCTCTCATTTCTGGGACACAATTCAGAAAACAAGATTAGAGAGAATTTAGAGAGCGGAAACGAGTTGGTATGGAGAGAAGTTCGAGAAGAGGGATTCAGAAAGGAGGAGCTAAGGAGTTCTTCGCTTGAAAACGCTAGGTAGTTCAGAGTCTTAGAATCCTTGAGATTCAACTAAGGTGAGGACGTGATTCGTGATAGTCCAATAAGAACTATTTCTCCGGTTTTGATTCGATATAATTGTGTTTATGCTTGAATATAATTGTTAATGGAAAGTTCGTTCATCATGTTCATAGGGAAATGTATGATAGAAATTGTTTATGGAAAGTTTGTTCATCATGTTCATAGGGAAATGTATGATCAAAATTGTTTATGGAAAGTTCGTTCCTCGTGTTCATAGAAAAATGTATGATAGAAATTGTTTATGGAAAGTTCATTCATCGTATTCTTAAGAAATATATGATAGGAATTGTTTAAGGAAAGTTTGCTCATCGTGTTCTTGAGAAATGCATGTTATTGATTTGCGGGATGGATTATCGAGTTATGTTAGGATGTTTATGTGAGAAATGAACGTTTGATCTTGAGAACCTAGGTCAGGAAATTATAATATGTTTAAGGAAAGAATAATTGAATTGAGTTAATAAGGAAAAAGGTTAAGGAAAGAGGTTAAGGAAAATGATTAAGGAAATGTAATGGACCGACGGCTCACAGGTTGGCTACGGCCGTAGGTTTGGCTACGACCGCAGGTTTGGCTTCGGTCGCAGGTTGGCTACGGCCGTAGGATTATGGACCTTCGGGTTGAAAGGTTAAGAAATGTCAAAGTAACGGAACTAGTGAAGTAAAGGAATGATAGAACATGATGCTATGGTGTTAGTTTGATTGAGTTTCTGATTATTGGGCTGTATTGAGCGTCCTCATTGAGTACTTTTGTATGCTCATGCCTCCTTTTGTGATGCAGGTGATGAGTAGTTGGTCGACCGGAGCGCGGAACGATGAAGACCATAGGGGCGGAGTTTCTTTTCTTATAAACTTGGGTTTTTATTTGGCATTTTTATGAATCTTATATTATTACTCTACAGTATATTGCTCAGATTTATTAATAAAGTTTAAACATTTGTAGGAGTTTTTTGTTGGAAAATTTCTTGAATTTTTACTTCGAATTTTTCGAGGTTTTAAAAAAGATTTCCGGGTCGGTGTGTTTCACTCTGCTCATTTGTTCGGTCTCGAAATAGCTGTTCATATACAATTAGCTTTGCTGAACTAATTTACAAGCTTGTAATCTATTTTTTTTTTTGCATTTTCTAATTCAGTTTTATTTGACTGGTTCATCAAAATCAGTTATTTATTAAAAATGTACATACTAAATTTACTGTTTTTATAACAGCTGAAAATAAAACAAAATATATTTATTTGATAAATCCAACAAACACGCATACTTAGTATTATATCAATACATAATAAAATAAAATAAAACAAAAACAAAACAACATATATTCTTATAGAGAATACTTAAATTTAAGAAAATGTGTAATTATTCATATTTTGAATCAGCAATCGCCAGGTCTGTAACTGCAGTAAAGGTCGACAATATAACCGCCGCCACCTGGAACGACATACTTCGCATGGACCTGATGCGGTTTATTGCAAAACTTCTCACAAACTTCTTTACATGTGGTTAAATCAGGATTTTTTATTACTTTCATGCACAGATTTGGAATGCAATTTTCTTTGCACATTACATCGACTGAATGAGATATATGTGTAGAAAACACAATCATAATTGTAATTATGATCATGAAAACGCTTGATTTTTTTTGAATCCCCATGACGAATATATTTAATTATCACAAATGCTAAGAAGATGCAATTTCTTCTTTTTAAATCGTAAACAATATAATTTGTTGAGTAATGTCAGGTTAATGCAGGTGATTTATATAGTAAAACTAATAATAACTATTTTTAATAGTTGCTTAAAATCAGTTTATTAGTTTTCCTTAAAATATATATGTCAGATAAGTTTTGTAAAGTTTTAGCTGTGGTTTGTCCATTATAGTTCTCCAAACAACTTATTGTTATAAATAAACAATAGTTAACCGTTTGTATTGCAGATTCTAACTTGCAAATGAAAAAAAAAAAGAGAATTTATAGGAGATATAATATAAACCCACTCCGTAGAGAAAAAAAATCAAAATCAGATCCTAATCAAGCGTGCATATGACTCCAGTCGCCTAAGTATATGACATGTTTTTTAACTCTGATTTTTTGATGAGTTTTTCTAACACTAATTTATAACATACATTTTTAAAGCAATGCATATGACTCTAGTAGTCTCCTACGTAAATAATGTTTCAAGCAATGTACATGCCTCTAGTTTCCTAAGTAATCAACACCTGATATATATATATACACACACTGTTATGATATGAGTAGGACTCATATATGAATAGCGCTAAGCACTGGAGGAAGAGTTAATGTTTTTGTAAGCTGTAAATTATATTTCCCATCAGTGCATTGAGTTGGCAACATGTTAAACATGGTTTAAATGTCTGGTGGATTGGGAATATTAGGTCTATGAAAAATTCTCCATTCATAAACACTATGAACTATTGGTCTCGTCCCCTAGAGTATGTTACCTTACCATCCTCCCATGTATAACACTGTATAGAAGGATATCATGTTTTCTACCTCTGTCGTATATGAACGCTCAAGTAGATGGATCGTAGTAATTTGCCCATGAACTTAAGATTCGGGGTCCTCCATTCCGCGATCCCATCCAAGTTTCATGTCGGGTAGTAAAACGTCAGTGGGGTAATTTCCCATGATTTTAAGATTGGCGGGTCTAGTGATAGAGCTTTGATTACCCATGTTTTACTACCCTACATAAAACTTGGAGCGCTCATATAGGATTCATATACGACGCAGGAAGAAAAACATGGGATCGTTCTATACAGTGTTATATATGGGAGGGGGGTAAAGTAACATACTCTAGGGGACGAAATCAGAGAGTTCATAGTGTTTCTCAATGGAGAAATTTTCAAAGACCTGCTATTCCAAACCATCACCACATATTTCAACCGTGTTTAACACTTTGCCAACTCATTGCACTGATGGAAAATGTGTTTTACAGCTTAAGAAAACATCAACGTCAAC
This sequence comes from Raphanus sativus, assembly GCF_000801105.2. NCBI lineage: Eukaryota > Viridiplantae > Streptophyta > Magnoliopsida > Brassicales > Brassicaceae > Raphanus > Raphanus sativus. The sequence continues at coordinate 26,161,522 of NC_079519.1, read as the reverse complement.
TCTTCCTCCAGTACTGCTTAGCGCTATTCATATACCCTAGATTGCACATAGGGGCGGATCCATAAAAATTTTACCGGTGTCATGAATTAAATTAATTATTTAATATAAAAATATTTTAAAATAATTAAAAATTAAAATGCTATTAAAATAATGATTATGTATAATATTAGAGTTTTAATATTATTAATATAAAAATAAAAATTTATATATATAAAAAATGTCCCTTCTCTCACAGTGCACCACTTAGGATCCACGTAGGAAAGTCACTTCATGTCTACATGACACGTGTCTATTTATATAAAGTAGACTTTGCTCACTCCTGGTGAAGCCACGTCCTCTGCCACATAGATAATTCAATGACGGAGACGGTGACACGTGTCGGAGTATATTCGTTCATGGTTGAAACCGTCGGAAGTCGGAGCTGTAACATCGTCTTTAATCCCACATTCATTGATCCTTATCTCTTCAAGACGGTGTTTCTCAATCTACAAAAAGGTATTCCTATACCCATAGAACATCATTCCAATCAGTTCATGAAAATCCTCAATAAACATAATATTTGCAATATAATGGCTAATTCACCTGTTTTTTTGGTGTTTTGAAAGCCCGCAACTGTTTTTCCGGTGTCGAGCTGTGTTTGCTCCGATTCTAGGAAGCTGGAAACGTCAAACGTGGTAGACATGCTCCTCCTTGATTCGAAGGGTTTTCCGATCTTTAATCTTATGACCATATTTGATTTATTGTTCTCATTCATGAGCTTCAAGTTTTATCCCCATACCTTCTATGAATCTCTTTTGGGTTATTTACTTTGAGGCCGTTTGTTGATTATGCTCTCTTTTCACAAGACCCTCACGCCAGCCATCGTAAATGTTCACCGTCTCGCCGCTTTTAGGGACTGTCTCAAGACTGGTTCAATGTTCACACCCTAGCTCCTTGATACAGATGGTTTGTGCTTCCCTTCTTCTTTGTCTTCTTTGTCTTACCAGTCCAAGTGGTTTGGGATTGTATCTTATTAGAACAGCTTTTATTTCTTTACGATTGATTTTTTTTGTAGTGGCCAATTACTAGGTGGTGCAGGGTCCTTTCCAGTGAAGTTCGCAGCGACGGATCTGATTTGTTGTCTTACTCTTCTCGGACACACCAGAAAGATGAGTGAGAAGGTCCATCGTATTCGGTACATATATTCAGCGAAGAATATCTTTTTCTTCCTCCACGTATGCTTCTTTATGGAGTTTTGTAGTTTGTGAATATATGTTTAGTGTAACCAATCTTTAAAGCTTCATTCTTGGAGGAGTTTAAGTGTGAACGTTCTATACGATTTGAAGAGTTTTCATGTTTGAAGATTTGGTAAAAATCTTAACTTTGTAACTTTAACATGTGTGGCTTCACAGGTCTAAATCTTTGGAATGGACGCCTGAGAGGAACCGAATGTCAGCGCATCCTAACAATATGGGCCTCTGCTAGAAGTGCAGAGTGCTGTAAAAGGGAAAGACAAAAGAAAAGGGCCAAGTAATAAAGTGCTGAAAATTGTAATCGTTTAGATCTTGAAGAGGGTGGACATTAGTACCGTGAGTTAATTTTTCAACCTTTAATGTTCCACAAACTAAACTACTTGAGATGTGTGGAATAAGACAAAATGGGATTCTCCTGAGCAAACTTATAATTATATGAAAGATCCTGCATTTTCTGAAAGCTGATTAGAGTTGGTTGTATACTAATATCTATGCAAACACTGATTTTCCTTTATATCTAGATGACCTTATTAGAGGATTGTTGTTCCTCTGCGGGCTTCATCATGGACATCATCAAAGAACTTTGGTATGAACACATTGTTTCATTAATTTCTTTCTTTGGTGCTTCGTGTTTGTGTATGTAAACATAACTGTTTCAACCATATTTCAGCTACGGAGTTCAAAGATGATCTCATCCCAAGAAAGAAATCTACAAAGCTAATGATCCAAAATGAGCTCACCGGATAAGCAGAAGCGAGGATGAGGAGGAGAAGAAATAAGAACATGGTATAAACTTTTGTTGTTTTGTTTTGTTTGAGTCTGAACTGTGCAAAGCATTTTCGTTTTTGGTAGCAAGAGGAAGAAGCTGCATAGCCAGGTAGGTTTTATGTATGTCTATACCATTTAACAAAACGCCTCCCTTAGATCACCGTCTGATTTGTGAGGCTCACTTTCGAACAATATCCGGTCGGAATAAATAAAGAATATGATTGTCTTATTATATAGGTTATCGAGTTAAACAACTACTCACTAATTTAATCGTCTCTCCCTTTTATTGCAGACTTTGTGGGCAAGACGTACTACTATTAAACATCATACATTGACAATAGCTTTATGGTTTGCGTACATGACCTGTTCTTATTTATTTCTTCAGTTCGCTTATAAATTAAAATTACTATTTTTTTGCGTTTCTTCATTATAAACACATTAAAATTTGATATACCTATCCACATAATATATAGCAAAGTCTACCTAATAAAGTCATGGTCCAATTTTTTGTCGCACGGAAATGGAAACACAAAATTTAAATTGGTGATCATCAACACATACGCATTCTCCATAAAATTTAAATACCGTATCCCCACAAAATACATACAGTATAATAAAAGGCATACAATATTCAGCTCACCTCAACACCCATCATCATAGCAAGAAGACATTAAACAAGCAGCATTGTAGAAGCATGAGCAATAAAAGCTTACTCAGCCACATGCAAAAGGATCGGTTCCAACAAAAAAAATATTAGTCCATGTAAGAACACAAAACGTAGCAACCAATATCAAATATTTATCCACATATGAGCTCGAACTCCTAAACAACAACGTCAAATGTTCGGGGCTTTATGGAAAAACCATAACAATCAAAAAAATCAGGACAGACACAAAACGAACATGAAAAAAAAATGAATTCCCAAGTAACTAAAATCTCAACAAAAGATAGATACAAAACAAATCTGTGAGTATTCATCAATTGTTAGCTCCGAATCCGAGTAAATGAACACCCAAATCTCTACAACTACAACCAAAAAAATGTATGATAAAATAATCATTGTAAGAAATTTATGAATGTCAATGTTATTTTAATGAAAACAAATCAAACCTTAAAAAAAATATTTAAATACGGGCGGGTTTATCCTAGTTTTCTATAAATGAAACTCATCGTTTCATTTAAGTCGGAGTCTGATGGGCTTTGTTTTTAATAAAGCCTTATATATGCACAATTCGCCCAGCACGTCGCGAGTAATTCTAACTGTATATAAAGATATTAATAAGAAAAAACATAGTTTGAGATCGAGTTAAAACCGGAAACAGAAATGATAAGCAAAAGACGGAGCTTGAGATCAAGTTAAAACCCGAAACAGAGACGAAAAATACTTACTCCTTCAAAAAAAAAGAGTGAAATAAAGTTAAAACCCGAAACAGAGACAAGAAGTAGAAACAGAGTGTTTGATATCAAGTTCGAACCTTGATTTCTTTGAATGGGATAATATGACTTTTCTCGATCTTCGAATCGAAACCGAGGATTCGAGATGCGTGACAGTGACGGATGTTCGTGTCCGTTGCGGCTAAAGCATTTATGGCTCACTATCAAATCAAAAGTGTGATCAGAAGGAAGAAAGATCCAAACTTTAAGAACACAAAACGAAATCGAAAGAAGGGTTTTTGAATCACTTTGATCTGATAGTTGAAGGTTAATGAGATGAGATGATGGGAGGAAGAAGACGACGAATGTAGTAATTGTAGGGGACGAAGACGGAGACGCATTTTTTTGAATGGAAGATTATTTTTGACGGAGACGAACGAGAAACTCTCTGTATCCTTGAAAATGTATATTGTGTCCATAACTATGTAATTTGGTTAATCATACAAAAAAATATAATAACATAGATCATACTACGGGCGGAACGAGTCTAGTTTATTATATATGAAAGTGAAAGTTTTGTCAACAGGGGTGGAAATTATCAACTTGTTAATTTAAAAGTAACACAATATTCAACTTGGAAACCCAAATAAATAAGAAAACATATAGTTAAATTAAAATTGTCCAGCCCAAGAGATTAATTTAGATCTAGAATTTTTTTTTTGGCTTTTGGCCTGGACGCAACAAAATCAAAAAAAATAGAAAAAAGGGGCAAATTTTTGTTTGGCAAAATAGAAACAATATTTAACCATTGAATTTGTTCATTCTGATATATATAAAAGAAATTAAAACATTGATATAGATTTTTGTGTGTTTTGTATGTTTAACTTATGATAAATATATAAATATATTTTTTTGACTCGTATCTAAATTTTTTGATTTTACCATTTTCCATCTCCGTTTCGCACCCGTTTCTAGTCCTCGTACCTGTGCCAGTGCAACTTAGCAGTTAGCATATACCGTATCGACCCGAGCTACATCATCATCAAACGCATGATTAATCAACAACAACTATATAGAACAACTTTAAATAATGAAGAGAAAAGAAATATGATGAATGGTTCTTACCCAATCATGGCACCTTCTGGGTTTCCAAGAACCACCGGAACATCTTGAGTGTGAACCTTGGAGTAGTGTACACCTCTCAATTTAATAAAGGCGTGTATGTTCCTGTATTAACCAATCATATTTGTACAGACGACTGAGATTTGGTATCGTGGATGATCTCCTTAGAGCATTTAAGTTTTACTGAAAATCCAATCCAAAATATCTGAAACCAGATACTTTAGATTGATTTCCCTTAAAATTTAGAACCCACAATTATATATACATATATAATATATACATACATACATATATATATATAGAACCTTTAAACTAAAATCCTCTATCGGAATGCTCTTAATAGCACTATTAGCTTCTACCATTGCCCACAGATTTGGACCCAGATAGAGATAGAAGAAAGGGACAGTGTTATGCCCGTCATTATTTCCCTATAGGAACGTGGCCCTGATCAAATAATTGGTTTCTCGCTTGGTGTTAATTTTGTAACAAATCCGTTCAGGCCACGGGAAGTTTCTAACGGTCCAATAGGGCCCTCAATACATGGTCTCAAATAGTTCATCGATTCTGCTTGATTCCATACTTTCCACTAAATCTGCGTCAGTGGTATATGTCAACCTAGTCTTGAGTTCTGAGTAAGAGATTCGTGGCGCGAGAGGCCCCAATAGTTGATGAAACCTTAGTGATAAATGATATACAAAATTTAAAGAAAAAAACGAGAACAAGTCTTCGCTTTCAGATGTTCATATATAAAACCTTAGATAAACCAATATAAAAAGAAAATGGTTACACACCGATTCGATTTTGGGAGTTGACAAGAACAAGTATCATGAACATTTGCCACGACATCAAACAATATTTCTTCATTTTTACGTCCGTCTCTTGTATCTGTTAAAATGAAAGAAAAAAAAAAGAGAGAGAATTTTTAGGAGATATTTTGCCATTGCACAATAGAACCTTATATAATATAAACCACTCCACAGAAAAAAAAAAATCAGACCCTAGCTAGCATGCCTTATTAAGCAGTGCATATGACTCTAGTCACTCACGTATATGACATGTTTTTTTTTTGGTAAGAATGTTAAGAAATATGACATGTTTTTTAACACTGATTTTGTTTTTGATAATTTTTTAACACTGATTTTGTTTTTGATAATTTTTTTTAACACTAATTGTTAACATACATTTTTAAAGCAATGCATATGACTCTAGTAGTCTCATGTCTCCTACGTAGATAATGTTTAAAGCAATGCATATGACTCTAGTAGTCTCACGTCTCCTACGTAGATAATGTTTTAAGTAATGCACATGACTCTAGTTTCCTAAGTCATCGACATGCTTTTTTTCTAAAAAAAAATAACTAGAGTTTGATCCGCACATCCGCGCGAGTGTTCTTTTTATTTTTATATTGATCAGTATTTTTTATATGTTTAGTAATACATATTTTAAAACATTAACCTAAGACATTTATTTGCATAATATGACATTTATATACACAATACTATTTTTTGTTTAAATACTTTCGAACTAGGAATGAGTATATTTATATTGTTTGGTGGAGGGTGTAAGTTTTTAACGAATCTTAGAAAAGAAATAGATATCAAACTTGATTTAGATTTTTTTAAAGAGAATATATGTGTACTATATAAATTTAATAACTGTTCATATTCCATATACAAACCATGTTTCAGTATGTAGTTTGACTGCATGAAAATATTTCACAGAAAACCTGATTCATATTCCACATTTGTAATCTCTACTAACTGATATGACATTTGATTTAGTGGTGATATACACATATTAAAAGTATTTTCATATAAAAGATATTTAAATGGTCGAGAGTTCCATGTTAGTTTTATTATTAGTATATAATTTTAAGAATACATCATATATGACTTTTGCAAAGGAAAATTTTCACCGAGTACAATAAGAATAATTGTGATGAATCTTTTTTTTTTTTGTGATGAATCTTAGTTGACTCAATTGATGATAATTTTATGGTTTAGATTTGTCATACAAGATTTGTTTAGTTAAATAGTTCAGTTGACTAAACAATTGAATGAGGTGGTTCGTTTAAGTTGTTAATGACCGTGTAGGCATAATGTTTAGTTAACTATTTAAATTCAATTTAAATTGTTTGATTTAAGTGTTAGACACGGTTTAGTATAGTGGCATAGACTTGTAATATTTAAGACAAACTAAAGGTTAATTTTAACTTCTACTTCAATTTTAATAGATTAGCTGCATGTGACTGTACACTATAAGCATCGAAGATATGTAGAAGAGGAAAAACACAGAAAAATACCTATTTTAAACCTAATTTTGCGGATCGTGCATATTTACCATTATGGACTCAACAAAATTTTAAAATATCTATATGAATTTTCACAAACGTGCATATATACATTGTCTATAATGGTGGTTAGTCAATCATTTATTTGAGTGACTAAATAGCTGACTTGTCATTTTTGTTAAAGCGACATAGTTTTGCAAATCTCACAAAATTAAAATTTCAAGTATTACAAACTTGGAATCCTCATCTTCACGGATAAAATTCACTTTGAATCCGCATTTTGATATTTATCAGCCAAACTGTGGGTTCGAAGACTATAAGATTCAAATTTTAATTTCGTGATATTTACAAACGACATCGTTTTAACATAAAGGACATGTCAGTTATCTAGTCATCGGAATAAATGGTTGATTAACACTGTTATAGTCAATGTATATATATAAATTTTGTTAAATTCATGATGGAATAAACACTATATTAAAGTTCATGATGGAATAAGAACAACCCAGAGAATTAAGTTTGAAATAGACCCTTTTACCCGAAAAAAACACTCGCAAACTTAAATGTTCACGTTGTCTTTTTATCTTCTTTTTTGGTCATCCAATTCCCTTTTCTTAGTAACGTATGTTTTATCAAATCACTGAGAGGAAATATAATCTCCATCCAAATCCCTTTTTATGTTTTGAATTATCTCTACTCAAATTAAAGCCAAAGAAAAGCCAGTCATGCAAGATCCCATTTTATATAAACTAAAGCCAACTCTAGTATTCCCAGTGAATTTGGTTCTCTTGGGCATGTGTTGCTATGTGTCACATGTTATGAAGGTTAAGCTCAATCCTAAATCTTAGGTGGAGTGATTTTTCTTTTGCAACTGCCGGTATTGCAAGGGTCATCCTCCCGGCAATTAAGCTCTTCTGCTAATGCTGCAGATTTTCCAACCCTTATAGCTACACAAGTATCAGTGAAGATAGTGGGCATTATGTTCGACTCTTGTCAAGTATTCTTTCCCCTTCCCAAATTTGACGGAATTCAGAATGAATTTCAAGGAATGTCATTTGATATTAGATTATATTTGGTATCTTTTGTTGTTAGTTGTATTGTATTACCATATTAAACGTTGCTTAATCAGTTGTTTGTTGAATCATTTTATATGGTTTGCCTCTTTATCGTGTACTTTCTCCTCCTATAATGGAGTTTGAGTTTCTTTAATATAATAAAAATAATCCAAGGAGAAACACGAATAAAATTGACAACAAACATCGACTCATTACCATACCGGAACTAAAACGCATTATCAAAACATCAAAATAATCCGAGGGAAAACCACACCAGAAGTCTTGGTTTTGTCTCTACTTCTCTGATGAGTTTGGTCCTCTCTTTTTGCCAAAGCCAACAACTGAAAAACAACAAAAACAAAAAGTAAATACGAATGCAATTGTAAATTCAATTATAAAAAAGCAATTATACTACACTAGATAAATGTTCAAGTGAATAATTAGCACCTAAAAGTGTTGATCAAAGCACACTAAGATTATGGATCACTGTCAAAGCGATTAAAAAGATCTAACAAAAAGTAATAGGAGCCAAAAAAAAAACAGAAACAGTATTGTCTAAGCACAAAAGTCCTACAGTCTTGAGTGAATACAACAAAAGTAAATGAGAATCAAAACCAACAAAAGTCTAACAGATGTAGAAGAATTTAAAATGGAACTGAAAATCAAACACAAATCTATCATCCGAAACTATTAACTTGGTCCAACAATGTTAAGATAGATGAGATAAGGTAGTATTGCGTTGGGTATAAAAGAGAATGAAACGATGGAGGAAGTTTTTACTCGTCATAGAAGAAGAAGGCACAGAGTGCATTTTCTAAATGAAATAGAGGATGAGATTGAGAAGGTTAAAAGGAGAAGCAATCAGGAGGAAGATGTTCCCCTTTGGAGACAACCTGATAATAAATATTCTACACTCTTTTCCACTAAAAAGACTTGGATGTGCATTCGACAAGCTCAACCAGAGTGCAGTTGGAGTAAGGGTATTTGGTTCTCTCAATCCACACCTAAATATTCCTTTATGGTTTGGGTTGCTATCAAAAACAGATTGCAGACCATGGATAGGATTTTATCTTGGAGTAGTACAGCGAATAGCATTTGTGTGTTGTGCCAGGAAGAGGAGGAAACATGCCAGCATTTGTTCTTTAGCTGTAAATACTCAAGCAAGATATGGAGAGAAATGGTTGGAGGCATTCTAAGGGAGAGGTTTACTGATCACTGGACTGAGATTCTTGAGGTAATATCTCATGCAGGAAGAGACCGAACAGAAGTGTTTATCATTCGATATGCATTTCAAACGTTAGCACACAGTATTTGGAGAGAACGAAATGCTCGAAAGCATGGGGAGAAGCCTATTGATGAGAAGACATTTTCAAAGTTGGTAGACAAGATGATCCGTCTAAAGCTCCTACTTGTAAAGGGTACAGGCAAGAAATATTTGGAAGATGCTTTGATAAAATGGATGGCTACAAGGCTATGAACCGGTGGGATATCTTGAAGAGATTTTTTGGAAGTGATTTTGCAATAACAGTGTGCAGGGGAAGTAATTCTTTGTTTTATCTCTGTCCCCTAGCTATGAGTTTTCTTACTCTTTTTCCCCCATTAGAGTTTTGTCCCAATAGGGTTTTCTCTAATGAGGGTTTTAATGAGGAGAACCTCATAGCATTTCCAAATTGACTTGTTTCACATGGTCAGTTTGAGGGGGGTTTGGAGAGTGAAGTGGGTGTTGAAAGGGATTAGCTTCTTGAGTAGAGCTTGTTTTAGATTTAAAGTCTTTTTGGGGTTTGCTTTGTTTTTTTTCAAACTTGCTGCACTAGTTGTAAAAATGGTTTTGATTGAATAAATTTTACATTCATTCAAAAAAAAGATAAGGAGACACAAGAACGATCAATAAAACACTAATTAAAATTCAGAGAGTACACTATCAACTCGATGGATCTAAGAATCCTATACTGGAAATATGAAGGTATTAAAATCAAATCCTCAGTATAAGAATTTTACCTGCAGTGACGAAACGGCGGTTGTGTTGCAATCGCTTGTGAGCGCGGCCACGAGGCTTCTTCTTCTTGTCCTGCTTAGCCACTTTCGGTGTCTGACCTCTCACCTTCCCGGCACGAGCCAATGAACCGTGCACCTTTCCTGCGATCGATTACGACACGAAAATCAGCAACATTTTTAAAAAGATAATCAACATTTATATCAAAGAAACTGTAAAGTCCAGGAGAATCACCCATGGTCGATTACAGAGAATCTTCTTTCCTTCTCTGGCTCTGCTGTTGGAGGCGACGACGACGACGACGCTAGGTTAAAACTTTCTTTAGGGTTACGAATTTACACTGTTGTTTATGTATTATATCATTTAAAGCGTCTTTATGATGGGCCACCCTGGACTTTGAAATGGGCCTTTCAAGAACAAAGTTTATCAGCTTTTGTTTCAAGATCGAACCGGACTTGCACGTTCGACCGGAAACCACTAATTGAACCGGCAGAAAACTCTCTTGACCGGTTAATTCAATTTATGGATTATTAAATCAGCTTGTCTCGGGGATTCTGTGGTTTCCTGGTATAGGTTTGCTTGAGTCTCACGTTTTTGTTACATTCAGTTTATCCATCAAAAAACCCATAAGGCCAAACGGTAACAGAGTTTGTAAACCGGTGGGGTATGGACCCCAATTAAGTTTCACAAAGTAAAGAACGTCACAAAAAGATAAAAACTCATGTCTCTCTGTCTCAAGAACTTAAAAACATGCGAAATAAATTACCAGAGTGATCAAAAGAAAGCAAAAGTCTTTCATTTGTCTGTCTTTCATCTAAAGATATAACCCAAAAAAAAGACAGGAATTTTGGTTTCACTCGTCTTCATCGATAACCTTGGTGCCCAAACCAGACAATCCTTCGGCCGGAATCTCAGCGACAGTGACAAGAGAGTAAAACTCTTCTTTGGCATCTTCATCATCGTTCCTCTTCCGGGCAACACGGACTCTGACTCTCCTAGGAGGACCACGGATACCTTTGCTCCAAATCTGCTTGTTGAGCTTGACGTCTACTCTGACGTCCTTGGTTCCCATTGCTTTCAGTGCAAACTTCCTGATCTCTTTGATGGCATTGGGTGCCTTCTTCTTGAATGTGCTGTTGTGTACATATTAATACATTTTGTCAAATCAGATTGAATTCTCACAAGATCAATTAAGAGAAACTCTATTGTAGATGTAACTAACAAATGAAATGTAAATAAAGATCAACAGCCACAAAGAAGATGCTAATGATCATAGTATGTCAAATTCTAAAGGGCAACAATGTAATTGAACTCATAGAAAAGAATGCAATGCTATATTTTCATCATCAGACAATAACCTATGCACAGTAGTAACGAGCATAGAGGCATTTTTGAATCCGAGTGAAGCTACAAAGTCTTCACTCATCGAGAAACCCTAAATCGAATCAATAGGAGTTCAAATTTCAAATGTGAACGATTCTAATAATCATCTTAGGTTTACCAGCTATGGAGGCGCCTGTGGAGGTTGATAGTGTACTCCCTGGTAACGATCTCCTCCTTTCTTCCCTTTCCTTTCTCCATTTCCCTCGATGTCTCTCTCTTCAGAATGGAGCTGTTGGAGACGGCACAGAAGAGAAGATTGATCACTGGGTAAGAAACCCTAATATAAATCCCCCATTTTGTTAATTATAATTTGGGCCAAAATATAAGCCTGATGGGCTTCGGGATACGCTCAAGTCACGGTATATAGATCTCATCATTTCATGTTCAAAACTTTGATGTTTTTGGTGGGGTCTAAAACAAAATTATTATCAGTGTTTCGCAAGCTTACGTTCGTTTCAAGTTTAATGAAATCAAAACTAATATCATCAAGTTTTGAAACTCCATCTCATTTTCCTAAGACTTTTTGGGCACTTTACACTAACCAAGTTATACGATGGCATTTGGCAAACAAGTATTGTCACTCATTATTTACCATTGCATCAACACAGGCAATGGCATGTTCGTTGTACAAGACTAATATAGGTTTTAACAAGTTCTTGATTTGATGAAAATAGATCCAAAAAAACCACACAAGTAACATAAGCATAAGTGAAAAACTAACTTCTTTTAAATGAGCATAGTGTAATGATTCAACAAACAACTTAGAGATAAAACATGTTCAGCAAAATCTTTTAAACTTCCATAAAAAAGAACATATTCTGGAAAAAGCTTTTAAGCTTGACGGTTTCTTTGCTTGGCACCGGACTTGGCAACCCTAATGCTTTTGCTGATGACACTGAGTCTAGCAAGAGCAAATTTCTTCAAGTCTGGCCTGTAGTAGTTGTCAACCACCTAAACCAATTTCACACAATAACCCGGTTACGACTATTTAATAAACTTAAAGCCAAGATGAATAGGCACTATCAAATGTCACAACAGACAGAGAAGTTAATCATAAACCGATTCATTAAGCAAAATCAATTCCAAAACCTAAGTGTCACAACTACTATAAGATGATCCACAATGGTGCATTAATGAACTATCTAGCACAGCTTATAGACAAAGAAACAAATTAAACCTATCTAGCACAGCTAATAGACAAAGAAACAAACATTTAAAGTAGAGAGCGAGATACACAAACCTGGTTAGCAACAGCCTTGGACATCCTGGGGAATTCCTTCTTCAAGATAGACTTGTTGACAGAGACCTTAGGCTTGTTCTGCTTCTTGGTCTTGGTGGTGGCGAGGACAACACCTTGTTCCTTGTTAGCTGGCTGGATGGTCACTGTCTTCTTGTTTGCAAGACCTTAATACACAACAAAAGATTGAGACATAAGTCCACTTCCAAGCAAGAATCATATATTAAAGAATCCAAAGACAAACCCAAACAAATCTTTAAAACATAAAAGATTAAGTAGCCACATTTTCTCATACAGACACAAGCCTATTTAAACTAACTAAAACATCCAATTCCAACACAGTTATCTTAGATCATTGTCGTAAAGTTACTTACCAGAGTGCTTGTAGGAGTTAAGGTTGCAGAGATTGTTCTTCTCTTTGCTGAACTGAACCTTAGCGTTGCCTCGTCCGAACTGTTTGACCAAGAAACAGTTGTTGGTCTTAACGATCTCCCAGATCAATTGTCCTGGAACTGTCGCCATTTCCAAACCTATAACCAACCAGAATAGAAATGACACTAAGCATCAACAATACAGACATGAACGGATCGATGTAATAGCACGCTTAATCACAAGATCCTATCAAATCACAACCAAAATGCTAGAAACTCAAGGCAGATCGAACCGGGAAAGGAGACAAAAAACGAAGAACAATTAAGAGAGGATCTAAAGACTCACCGTGAAATTTCGCAGAGAGAGAGCGAGCGAGTGAGAGCAAGACTCTGGTTTAATGGTGGCGCCGGAGCTTTGTAAAAGACGATCGATCTCTTTATATATGACCTCCGAAACAAAGCCCTAATTCATGTTACTGATGAAATGTCTATGTTACCCCTATACATTACTTAAATATTGAGATTGTCATTAGGATGAGAAACATCACCAAATCGTGTATCCTAATCCTAATCATTGCAAATTTGCAATGTGTGATCTCTCAATGTAAAATATAAGCTTTTGTTCTTGGTTGGAAGTGAGATTGCATCCAATTGTAAGTTTAATTTTTTTACTCATTTTGGTACTTCACATCTACTGGTGAAGAAGGGCATGTCTCTCCCTTTGCCAATCCTATAGTCTAACTTGCACTTGTGTTCGTTTTTGTGTATCTGTACATGTATCTTGTTTTTAGTATCCTGAGTCATCAATGAATTCATCACAATTCTTTTTCATAAAATGTGATCACCCATTGAAAAAAAATGTGACCACCCATTGAAACCAATGATGAACAAGTTTACATTAGAATATTACACAATTAAAAATTGAAGATTACAAAAAATACATTAAAGAAATGAGGAACTCATCATAGACAGATGTTACGTAAATGCACCAAAATTTGATTAATATAACATCTTCAATTTAATCATAAATTTGGAATTGAGTGAGATTGCAGATAACACTATATCATAATCGTAAGCATATATATGAATACAACTTAGAAACATATAACTAATTTATATATTCCTAAATAACATCAACTTAGAAATATATAACCAATATGTATTCTCAAATAAATCATCACTCACAAAGAATATAAAAAGAAAATGATAAGTTGAGACCATCAATGGATGGATACAACATATTTGCATGTACATAACAAAATAGAATATACAAATAATTATAACAAAAAATTACATTTCAACAACATCTTTTCAACAACAAAAATTAACTTGTAATATATCTCAAATTTGAGTCTTGAAAAAAGTATAATGAACAGAATGTATATATGTTATTTTTCTCTATTTTACATATATATATATATATAATGGTACTTTTCTACAGCATTATATTCTAAAATATTTAATAAATTAGATCGTAAACACTTGTGGTAGTTTATTAAGATTCTTATGCACCAAATAATATGCATGAAAATATTAAAATCCATGTCATGACACATACCAGTTTTGTTTTGTTTCTTGCAAAGAAAACAAATCGCTAATGAAATCTTTTGATTCATGATCAAAAAAATCAACCAAAGACACAATTTGTGGATGATGCAATCAAAAATTTGATAGTTGAATGGTTTAATCAAAGATGTATATAGGAGAATATGATCGATGATAAGATATAGGTGAGTTGGTTTGATGCGACTAAAACTGCTGACAAAATAAGTGTGCGCAAATTAATCTGTCGATAGTAAATATAGTGTTAAATTTCTATTTATGTTGGTTGATATGATAATTGAAAACCTTAAATTTGTTGCTACTATAATCGAATGACTAGACACATACATAAAAATTATGAAGTTAATATAAAGCTAAGAAGAAAAAGCTCGCATCATTAGTATAATAATTCTAACCTTAAAATATACCGGTAATTTGTATATATATTTTTATAAAATAATAAAGCTGAAAATAAAATAACAATAATAAATTTATTTATAAATAATTTATTAGAGAACTAAAAAAATATGGTTGTACAAATTATGTATGTTAGAAATGGGTTCCGCCACCATGTCAAGTTTTCCATTAATGTTTTGTTCATTATGTATTTAAAATATTCCAGTGGATACTAATCTCACTCAAATTTAAATGAATCTAACTCAAAACTTACAAATGATGGAACCTTGTTGTTTAGGATTTGTTAATATTTTCATAATGTGACTGAAACACTAAAATCATCAGGAAATTGATCACATTTGGGCATTTAAAAGACACAAAGAAATTTAATAATATAATAAAATTTATAGTAATATTTTTTTTACTCTCAGGCTTACATTAACATTATAATACCTAAAATAAAATAATCATTAAATTTAATCGAAGGAATATGATATATTAAAAGCATGATTTTTTAGTCAATTTGTTCTTCATCAAATATTAGAAAAGAAATGTTGTCTTCATAAATTCTTCTATGCACTAGGAAAAGAAAGGAAAATGAGATCTATGTATCAAAAAGTTGAAAAAAAAATAGAAAATTTAATTAGTATAACTTATAAGGAACAATGAATTAATCATAATTGTTTTCATAAAATGTAATGACCAATTGAAAACAGTGATAAAGAAATTTACATTAGAACATTATTCGAAAATAAAATATTACTCAATATAAATTCAAAATTCATTAAATTCGGATAGATATCTGAAAAACTTGAAAAATTCAAAATCCCAAAACAGCTTATGCCATACCTAAATTCCCAATAAATATTCAAAACGTTATTCATTGAGTACTTAGCATAAAATCGATTATATAGATAATTAACTCAAATACTTAGTTTAGTTTAATGTGTATCATTGAGTACTTAAAATAATAATATTCATTGAGTACTCAAAATAAAATCTATTGTATTTGATATTTGGTCAAAAATTGAAGTTTTTATATGTTGACAATTACATTTGAAGTTCAGTTATGAATATGTTTACTTTCGAAATTTAAATATTACTACTTTATTTTGAAATTTAAATAATGTTTCATACATTTATAACATTGTTAGTTGCTAATTTTAATTTATATATATCATGCCACCAAGCTTTTGTTAGTGCAACTTGCCAAGTTTATTAATTGAATCACAAACAAGTATTTGGATAGAAGAGTTAAAATGAGTTCAACAGAGTTTCCGGATGTGTTACTGTTCCCAACCGAGTCCAAGGAAATCCGAACTAGACGGTAATTAAGCAACGTATCTTCTATTAAAAGGTATTTTTTTTTTAAATCATAATTTGCTTAAGCAACCTTATTAAGATACACCGATAATTATGGTTTAAGAATATCTAAATAAAATCAATTTCATGCCCCTGAAGAACCAAAACCCGATTGAACCGTAACTGGTTGGACACCCGAACACTCATGCCTACTGTTTAGAAGCATTTGGACGTTCGAGAAAATTTAATAGCTCCCCAGAATTCACTCTCAAGTTTTTTCTAGGTTTTGTTTCGATTTCTTCTTATATTTAGCCATTGATGCTTCTTGCAATATGTGTTCTCGCTTACAATGAGCAAGACTGTTGTTTCTGATTTTATACTGCGAACTGATATTTTGACATGAATAAATTGTGTTGCATTTCAGTTTCAAGATAGCTTCACATTTCATGTATATCTTTTATTCTTTGGGTCCCTTTTAGAATTCGGATGGTGAAATATAGCAAATCTTGCATCGCATATTCGCATGATGTATGGGAAGGAAAGAACATAATCATTCTCGCCAGTGCTAGAAGGCACAGTTACAATATCATGATCATAATTCAATTCTTGACCTTAAGAATAGAGAAGACTTTTCTGATCAAGACTAGCAAGTCACATCAGCTGCTTATAGTTTCCGAGAAAACATGTCATAAAATCATCCAAAAGGTGTTTTGAATTAAGCTACTAATCTAGCAGCGACGTGCAATGGCAATAGTTATACAGGTAATCCTCATCAGTACCAAAGAATCTTCTAAAATTAAAAGGATCAATGGTGATGCCTCCTCTTAGGCCAAGAGTAAATGAAGCAGCAAAACTCAGAGCTCGGTTTTCAGATCATTGCCTAGTTGACTGAACATGATGCCGATATCCATTCCTTGATTCATAGTTGGTATGACTTGTGAGTAAGGGCATTGTTTGGAAAAGCCGACTTTTTTGTTTTTGGACTGTTTAATCGATTTGCTAAGCCTGTTTAGGCATTGCTTGAACTTCTTATGGCAGCTTATGTTAGTCATACCTGCCAAAAAAAAATGGGGAAACAAAATCACCAAAGGAAGGTTTCAGAGTAAGGGTGTCAACTAAAGAGCAAAAGGTTAACCATTTTGCAATTCATTTAAAAAAACTAAAGCAGTAGAGTCACTTAAGATCACCGAGATGGCTACATCCTAGAACCTTGCATCGTGGATCAAGCCAAGTTACATTCATACTGAATCTGATGTTAATTTCAGGATTTTCTCATAGAGAGAAAGTGTACTCTTCTCACAAAAAGGTAAAAGAGAACATTTCCAGGTGATAAAACCAAAAACTATGAAGTATTTGTAATCTTGAATTGAGTTTTTACCTTTAGAATCAACGCAGTTGTCATGAGCCATACAACAAGCATCAAGATCATCACAAGGTTCCTCACCAGGACATCCAAAGTGTCCGATCCCACAATACTTGCCATATCGTATAGAAAGTGCTGAAAAAACAGACCATATCAAGAAATGTATATGCATACACAAGTGAAAGAAAGAAAAAAAAGAATAGAATCATTACTGTCGCAATTCTGCGCAATGCAGGTTCTGGTGCACTCCTGCGTGACAACAAAAACAACCAAAAGAAAAAAATCGTTAACCAAGTAAAAGACGAAATCTTTGTTCCAATTAAATGTCTATTAAAATCTACAACAATTTCGATTATATTTCTGGAAACTCAGATTCGCAGAGGAAAAAGTTCAAACCTCGGTGCGACCAACGTCGAAGAGGAAGAGGGCTACGAATAAAGCAGCCTCCACAAAACGCATCAAAGAAAAGCGAATCAACATCGTCATCTTCTGTCGTCGTGGTCTCTCTCTCTTTCTCTTTTATAGAAAGAAGCTTCTGGATTTGATTTAACGTTGTTGCTTCTGAGTCTCCTTGAGATTTCATTGGCTCTTCTTCCAGCTTTCTCGCCGCTCATTCTTTTATTTATTCCAAAATTTAACATTTTTTTTTGGTCAAAAATTAAAAAAAAAAACAATTTTAAATTTATGTTAAAAAAAAAACAATATTTATTCCAAAATTTATTATTTAAAAACAATATTAAATTTATGTCCTTTTTTTTGTGAACGACAAATATATGTCTTTAGATTTCGAGAAAATACGTTTTAATAATTTAGCTGCAAAATTTGTTTCATACTATTTGTTCCAACTCCTGTGACACCAGTTATATACTAATCTAGGTTGGATAAAATATTTGAATGAAAAGTTGAAAACTTTTGTACCATTTCCCACGCAAACATGTAGGCTGAGCAAGAAGAGAAGTCAATTCACATAGACTATCTACAATAAAGAGAACGATCTAATATGGTATTTGATAATACATTCTCCAAGACTAGTATCAAGATATGCAAACATGATGCATCACTCACAACATTCGAAATGTGTCCTAGACAAGTCTCTTGTTATTTGAGTTAGCCTGAGTCAACAACATAACTAACTTGAATCTTGTCTCATTGATCTCCGACAACTTCATCCTCCTCCTTCAGGCTTCCACAAAATTACAGTCAGGTTTGAAACCCTAGTCCTCCTCAAACAACTTAAAAAGTAAAATAAAAGTCGTGATTTTCTTTCTACTAGGAAAAACTGATGCTCCAATATCACAACAAAACTGTTTCAAATGATTCTGAAGCCTGTCTAGAACAAAGACAGTCCTAAAACATGGAAGGACCCCAAAGCTACTAGAATGTTCCCTTTTCCAAAACAAAGTACAAAACCGCAAAACAGCAAACGACATTTTGAAAAGAGATTTCGAAAACACTTCCTCTCTAGTCTCTCATGGGTTTCCGCCAACTTCATCCTCCTTAACACTTCCACAAACATTACATTCAAGAAACCTCGAAACATCATGACCCTTCGGCGGAAGCGGAGCAAGAGTGCCAAAACAATTCTCCTTCTCACACATATATCTCGCAAAGAAGTAAGCATGCGGGAAACTAGATTCATCACCATCCACACCATCCCCACAACCTTCTCCTTCATCTTCCTCCATCTCCTCCTCTTCTTCTTCCTGATCATCTTCACCACCATCCATCTCTTCCATATCCTCGTTCTCATCTTCCGACCAACTAGATTCCACCTTACACCGATCACACTCACATCTAAAACCGTAATCCTCAAGCAACCTCTTCTGTCTACTCGAGTAATTCATGTTCACAGGGAAGTAACTCAAACAGACTTCCCTACCTTGAGGAACATCATGGATCATCCTAATGATGATATCAGTATTACCATCGGAACCACCACCACCAGAGTCAACGTAATCGAATCTACAAGCATTAGGGAGACAATCATGATTCAAAAACGACGTCTTCGGATATATCCCATACCCTCGCACCGATCTCTTCTCGTTGGATACAGAGAACGGCTCCATCAATCCGAAACCGTTAACCTTATCCTTTTCAAGAAGAGCCGCCGTGAGCTCCGGCGAGATCGGAACCGGAAGAGGCGGACACACGGCGGATAACAGAGAGTGGAGGAACTCGGAAACGGAACGATCTCCGTTGTTTTCGCCGCCACCGCCTTGGAGAGAGAGCAGGATCTGGAAATCGGAAGGAGAAGCGGCGGCGAGATTGTAAGCGGA
This sequence comes from Raphanus sativus, assembly GCF_000801105.2. NCBI lineage: Eukaryota > Viridiplantae > Streptophyta > Magnoliopsida > Brassicales > Brassicaceae > Raphanus > Raphanus sativus. Next base: position 26,141,818 of record NC_079519.1, on the reverse strand, counting down.
GAGGAGGAACCGAGCTTGGACTTGGCGCTCGGGAGATTGATCGGCGAATGCGGAGGATGATTGGTGAAGGCGGCGGAGGGATTCGCAGAGCCATGGAGTGTGGGAGGAGAGGCAGTTAGGGCTGCAGAAGGAGACGAGGGAGCAGGATCGGCATCTCTGAGATGATTGAGATAAGAGTCGGAAACAATGGTCGCAGTAAGGAGAGGGAGGTGATGAGAGAAATGGGAAAGCGGAGTAGAGGAGGAGAGGGGATTCTCTGAGGATGACTTGTCCTGCACGGAGAGGCTGTGCCGCTACTAGACTCCTTCCTCTTCCTTCGATTTCTGTAACTCGTAGCAGCGTCTCCGACTTAGCTCCGCCGTCGTTCATCTTTACCACCAGCCCGTTGATTAGGGTTTTTCCAAAGAGTAAAAAGATTTATATGGAATCAAATGGGGGAACGAAGTAAAATGATGCCGTTTGTTTACGGTTTCAATTTACTTGAAATATACTAATGGGCCTTCTACGATCTTTATCAAGTTGTTGGCCCATTTATCTACTAGACCCGGCTTCTACAATTTTTTCTTTTGTCAACAACCTTTAGAAACGGCGTCATTTCAACACAAATCATTTATTTCGTTGATATCAAAACCAAATACCAAACTACATAACTTAAATTATTAAGCAAGTAGGAATATAGATCATATTCTAAAAACGGTAAAAGTGAATTTGATAGTGATTTCACTAAAGCCGTATCCGCTAACAAATTCTTTGATCCTTTATTTTCATTTTCCCTGTAATATATATTTGTGACTAATTTTCTTTAAGAAGAATTATTCTTATGGATTATCAAACAGAAATTAAATAAATTTTGTATGAAAAGGCATCAATTCACCACTAACATTGCGTATTCTACAGCGGAAGAAATCAAAATCCATTTTTAATATAGAACTAAAAATAAACATTTTCTAAGTTCAGATGCATTCCCATAATGATGTAACAAGATGAAAACAAGAAACATGAACAAATCCTTGAGACTGACATTAAAAAGAAAAAAATATTGAACCCTTACACTTGGAGCAACGAGATGGACTTTGCTTAAACGACATTACTCTCTTCTTCAAAACTTTAAACGATCATTCTGAACCGTAATCCTCCGGTTCCGATCCTCAGTCAAGTTTCACCGAAGAGAACAAGTAGTGCACGAACCAGAAGGAAGAGAGGAAACCGACAGTACCTGTGGCGAGCATGATAGCCAGGACCATGAACAGAGAGTAGCCCAGATAAAGAGTCGCTGAAACGGGTCCACTCAAGTTTTTGAGGTCGAAGACGAGATAGTTTATGGAGTAGATGAATATGTAGATAGCAACGGATCCTGACGCAAAGAAAGATTTCCACCACCATTTATAGTCTTCCACACACAAGTGCATGTACGTTAGCACTAGGGAGACCTCAGCACACACCACAACGAGAAGGATCATGACAACGAACAGGAAGCCGAAGACGTAGTAGACACGGCCCATCCAGATGCTGGACATGATGAAGAACAGCTCGATGAAGAGGGTCCCGAAAGGAAGTGTACCAGCGCCAAGAACTAGAAGCCACGACGGGTATTTCTGAGCTGGGATTTCCCTGGGAATCTGGTTGGTTCGGACCGGGAACTCAATGTGAGGAGCCCTGGCTCCAAAGTAACCACCGATGAGGGTGAGAGGAACCGAGATGCAGAACCACAGGAGGATGAGGATGACAAACAGAGAGAAAGGAATAGCTCCAGTACTGTGGCTACCCCATAGAAGGAAGTTCAGCGTTGTGAGGATCAGAAACGCAATGCCCGGGAAAAAGCAAGCAGCTTTCCATGCAACAGACATCCATCCACGGTGTTCACCACATCCAATCGTCCTCCAGAGACGAACAGCAACATAACCAGCTGCAATGCCAAGGATCATGTAGAAGAAGAGCATACCGGTGATAAGTGTTCCACGTGAAGCCGGTGACATGAACCCAAGAGCAGCGAACAAGATAGTCACAACAGCCATGCCAAGAATCTGAACACCGTCACCAACCATAACACACAGAAGCGAAGGGTTGGACGGAGCACGGAAGACATCACCAACGACAAGCTTCCACCCAGATAACTCCTCATTCATCTGAGCTTGAGCCTCCTTGTCCAGCTCCTCGTAACGGGTCAAATCCCTCCTAACAGTCCTCAAGAATATCACAAGAACAATACCAGCCAAGAAAGTGATCACCATAAGAGAGTTCAAGATCGAGAACCAATGAACCTTTGAGCCTTCCATCTTCAGATACGCATCCCACCTAGACGGCCACTTGATGTCACTCTCCTCGAAGCTAACTTCATAAGAGAACACAATAGACTGACCTTCCTTTACAGACATTGAAACACTAGTGGAATCACATTTGATCGGAGTCGTGTATCTCTCATACATCTTCAGCTTCTTTGTCGAGTCAGCGTTATGAGCAAAGCTGCAAGGAACCACCTCAAACCCAACAACCATATAACCAGGCTCATCAGAATCTTTACTCTTCCCCATAGTCGGAATCACCTCAGCCGCATCCCCAGTACCCATGACACGTGCCACATTAGCAGCCTCTTCGTACTTATGAACAAGAACCTTAAACTTCAAGTGGTTAAACACATAGTAAACATCCTGAACCTTGATCCCAACAGGATACCCAGTCCACCTCAAAACGTAACCATCTTTCTTAGTGTAACGGATCGCAGGCAAGTTGTCAAGCATGGGGTTCACCTGATACATCTCATCAATCCTCTTCTTGAGAAGCTTGAAACCATCGCCAGAGAGCTTCTCCGTCTGACAAAGAAAGATCTCGCTCTCGTTCTTGAACATCTTAAACCTATACGGAGAATTCTCGATCCGATCTCCCATGAGAAGCTCCCCTAGATTCTCGGCACTATCCTTGATTCCTTCGGCAGGTTGACAAAACGGCAAGCTGTAGTAGCTAAACGGCATCTCGGTTTCGATCGAAGTGAGAGAGTTCACCTTGACGTTCAAGTAATCGCCGACTTCGTACTTGTGAGGATAACTGCCTGGGAGGTAAAACGCGAAACCTAATTGGATCAGCGAGAAAACCGCTGCGAGGAAGCAGATCTTGATTCGATCCATCGAGATCGTATCTGGAAATGAGAGGAAAACTTCGTCAGAGATCTGGATCTAAGTCAAAACAAGCACCCTCAGATCTAAGATCTTAAGAGAGAGGTGAATCAGAAAACGAGAATAATAACTAAGGGTTCTGCAGAGCGAGAAAGGAGATCGACGACACTCACCTGTTGATTATCGCGTAGGGAGGGAGGAAGAGAAGAGCTTTCGTTCTTTGGTAGCGAAGAAAACTAATAAATCGAGAAGGGAGAGAGGAGAGAAGCTGATCGATGAAAGGGAAACGCGAGCGAGAGAGTAAAACACGTTATTGTGTCATCCAATGAACACATTACACGTCAGCTAAGTATTAATGTGAAGAAAAAGGAACGATGCCGTTTGTTATGACGTCAGAATGTCAGATGTATACTAGTGAGCCTTATAAAAGCTTCACGGAGTTTTGGCCCATCAGGTAAAATAATGGATTGTGAATAACAAACCAGATGTTAATCCGGTCTTTCAATTTTATATTTTAGTTATGTTTGTACTTAATATTATATTTGTAAATACAGTCGTATTTATAAATATATATGTTATATTTGTACTTAATTTTATATTTTTCATTTTAGCGTAAAATGAAAAATATAAACAAATTCAAAATTTTATATAATTAGATCAATGTCTAGGATATATAGCAAGTATTTTTTTTTCTAAAACGAAAAGTACAAAAATAGAAAATTATGAATTAGCATGCTAATTATAAATGATACATTAGCTATAGTACATTTGTAATAAAATAATATGATTGTTAAATTTTACCAAATTTGGATCATATAATAAATTATTTTCTATACATGGTAAGTTGGTAAATAATTATAGTGGTGCATGTAATATATTTATATTAGTAATATGGGTGGTGGGGAGAGTGAAACAAATGTAACTTATATTATCAGATAAATATTTTGTGTATATTATTGATAATATTAATATTTATAGTATTGATATGCAATATGTAAGTTAAACGATTTACACTGAATTTATTGTGATATTCAATTTAGGAAATTTTTATTAATTTTGGAAAGACATGAAAGGCATAGAATTAGGAGTAATTATTATTTCATTTAATTTGAAAAAGACAAAGATTAATATTTAAGTTCATTTAATTTATTCCAGTGACATGGAGTTGTAAATAAGCTGTAAGCTTAAGGGATGATTTTTATCGATACTTCTATTTTAATAATATAGATATGCAAATTTTATAGAAGATATTATTTATTTTTTCATTCTGTTTTATAAATTTACGTCACTAATAAATATATACAGTATAAATTTTACGAAATAATATTTGATACATTAATAAACACTATAAATTAGTAAATTTATTCGGTTTCAAGCCGGAATCATTCAAAATATGATAAAAATTGATAAGATAATAAGATAATAACTTCTTAAAAATTCTATGTAAATATATGGTCTCATTGAAATTATAAATTAATATATATATATATATATATATATATATATATAGTTTTTACACATATACAAGCAAACCATTATATTGTTTGTTTTATATTCACAATGAAATTGTATTTATATTTTCTTAAGATGTAATATATTTTGATGATATTTATTAAAATTATATATAAAACCACATTTAAAATCTATTCAACATATTTTATATACACTAAATAAGATAATAAAAACAAGATGAATATCAAATTTCAAAAAGTATATCACAAAAATCAAATCTTTACATTAGAACCTCTATAAAGTAATACTAGATAAATTAATAATCTCTATAAATTAATAAATTTCACCGGTTCCAACTTGTGCCGGTATAAAATATAACACAAATCGATAAAATAATAAGATAATAATATTTTAAAAATTTCCATAAAAATATATAGTCACATTAAAATCATAAATTAATAATCTGTGTATATATAATATAAATACAAACTAAACATTATATTATTGATTTTATATTCACAATAAGAATACCTTTATTTTCCTTAACATTTAATTATATTTTGATAATATTTAGTAAAATTATATCAAAGACCACGTAACAATTCTATTAAACATCAAAATATACACCGAATAAGATAATAAAATAATATGAAAATAAAATTTCTAAAATTTAAATAATTTAGATACTGTAAAATAAAACAAAATATTATTTTATAAATAAAAATATTCAAAAATAGAAAAAAGGCTAAGAAAAAAATTTGTAAATTAATATCACTATAAATTAATAAAATTTTAAACTCTCAACATTATTAATTTATAGAGGTTCTACTGTATATGTCCACAAAAGTTTGCTATTTTGTATATCTTGTACGGATGTGGAAAATATTATACTACTGAGTAGAAAATTGGTGTGTTTGTAATTATATTATTGTGCATATAAGTTTATATATAATATATAATATATAATATATAATATATAACATATTTCAAATATGCGTATTTACATAAATAATATTATTCATGTTATATTTGGATATTATTTTATATATGTATAAATCATCTCTTTGTGAAAATGAATATGGTAACGATATATACAAATTTTGGAAATTACTTTCCAAACAAAGTTTTTGAAGGATGTGGTGGTAAAAGACAGTTACAAAAATTAAATCCGTGAGAATCCTTTGTTTTTCATTTCTTATGGGTTTTGTTTCATTGGATTTGAGTTTTTCATTTTATTTTTGTTTTGATTTGTCGGACTATATATTGTATATCTTGATGTCTGGGTTTGAAATTCGCATAATGTAATAGTTATTGCAATACTATGAAAATGTCACATTTAAGCTAAATTGATTATGTGCAGTCAAGATAGTTATTGAGATAGAGCTATGTCAATCTAGGCGGTCAACGCAAAAATTAGGCTGTCATACTCGGTCAACGCATGAATTCACCGATTTGGTCGAATTCGATGCGGTCAACTTCCGAACAGCGTCTAGGCAACCGCATTTGATACTGGACACCTTTTGATAGCATTCTTGTTGACTACTTATGATTACATATGTCTATCCAAGCAAAAGTCATTCACAGTGTTTGATAGAATGAATGTTTGCAGGCACACTGTTAGTTCTATACTTGTCTTTAATAAAATTAAAAATGGCTTGTATTATCTGCGAATATCTGAATCCAAATTCGCATCCGTGAAATAATCACAAAAAATAAAAATAATCACTAAAGGGTTTTTGATATATGAGCATATGAGGATAACCAAAGAGTGTCATTGACAAAAGGGAACATAATTAAAAAGTTATCAGATTCAGACAACAAACAAACAAAAGATGCAAAATTATCAGATTCAACAGATTGAGTACAAATCTATGTCTTTTTCCACCAATATAACCAACTTGAACTTGTCTTCTATGCATGAACTTCTTCAAGAACAACAAGTCTTTTTCTCTCTTCAGCAGCTTCCTTTCTTTCTTTTTCAGCTTTGAGTTCCACTGCTTTCAATTTCTCACAAACTAGAGCAAACTCTTCAGTGAACCTTATCTCTAGCTTTTTCATCTGACGAGACATGTTTTTCTCCTTCTTCATAACAGAAGCATCGAAGATGCTGGCTTTGGTAGGTTTTATGTTTCCGAAGAAGATGATCTATGTAAAAAGAACCATGAACATAATTTCAAATATGCTAAATTTGTTATGTTTCTATTGGAAAGCTTAGGATTTGAAATCTAGTGCTTGTGAACAACTTTAGTGCACAAATTGTATTTTTGTTTCATCTTCTAATAATCTATATTTTTCATATTTGATGAACAACCTAAAATGACTATAATCATTAAAATAACATTAATTTGTTTCATCATATGATCGAACAGCATAAATATTATCTAAATATTTATATTTTAATTTTCATCAACTTTCATTAAAAAAATTAAGTTATTATAAGTTTTTTTTATTCATTCATTAATTTATTAATTAACCTTCTTACTGAATCAATCTTTAATCATTCAACTAATATATTTTACAATGATTAAATGCGACTAGCTCAACAATTTGGAAACTTTTTTTTTTTGGAAACTTGGTTGTTTTCACTTATTAATAAATTTTCTTGTAATTGCAAGCATTTGTGTATCACTAAATTTTGATATTATTAATGTTGTTTCCTTTATTAAGACACTTTTACAATTAATTTTGGTAAGATACATATATACTCAAAATTTTGCTATTTTTATATCTTGAACTGATGTGGAAAATATTATACTATTGAGTAGAAAATTGGTGTGTTTGTAATTATATTATTGTGCATGTGTAAGTTTATATCTAATATATAACATATTTCAAATATGCGTATTTACATAAATGATATTATTCATGTTATATTTGGATATTATTTTAATATATTTATAAACCAATCTCTTTGTGAAAATGAATATGGTAATGATATATAAAAATTTTGGAAATTACTTTCCAAACAAAGTTTTTGAATGGTGTGGTAAAAGACATAGTTACAATGTTAAATTAAATCCGTGAGCATCATTTGTTTTTCATTTTTTATTGGTTTTGTTTCATTGGATTTGAGTTTTTCAATTTATTTCGTTTTGATTTGTTGGATGTATATAGTATATCTTGATGTCAGGGTTTGAAATTTGCATAAAGTAATAGTTATTGCAATACTATGAAAATGTCACATCTAACTTGATTATGTGTAGTCAAGATAGTTATTGAAATAGAGCTGTGTCCCACACTGTTCATCAATTAAGTATGAGATTATGGTTTTAAATAGTGTGGGATGCTATTTTCTTCGGTTTAAGGTCTTTCTTTTCTAAACCAACAAGTTTTATCCAACACAGAGTCGTCGGAAAAAAAAAAGAAAAACACAGTTCTAAACGCAAAATAATCTTTCTACTATATAAGTGGTTACAGAGACGCGCAAAGATACACAACCCAAGAAGCCGGTTCGACTGGATTAACCAGTTCGCTCTATTACTTTTTGTGGTTAACTGTAAATATCATATATTGATGAAAACAGGTTTTAGTTACAATGGTTGGAATATTCTCAAACATAAGTATCTCTGGCAAAAACATTGAAAAATAGAGATACAAAAATAAAAGATTTCCAACGCTTTGGACTTAATTCTCAAGATGCAGAGCAGTGCTCCTCCAGAGATCCTTGGGGAAGACACAAGGGATGAGTAGATGATCCCTTGTTTCCTCGTTAGTGTCACGAAGACAGCAGGATGTAGTAATTCATAGTCCCAAAGAGGAGAGCCTGTTAAGTTCGGCTGTCAACATAGTAAAGGAATGCTTCGGGATATAACCCCTAAACCGTATTTGCTCGAGCCCATGGTTTCCTAGTTATCTTCTCTCTCTCTCAGTTGAGACCAAGTCTTTTGTGAAGAAAACCTATCGCAGTCAAAACAATTAACTCGCAATAAGAGAACATCATCTAACATGCATGAGATAGGCATGAAGGGGGGCTGATTCATTAGACCTCAGGTCTGGAAGGGTACAAGTAGTGTCGTTAGAGGCTGCTGTGACCTTTGCTTGAAGAGGTATCCTAAGATCACGAGGACCATGAAATCCAAGGAGTGAGATTAAAGGTCCGAGTGGGATCCATGAGTCAAACCAGAAGTAAGCATTATTACCATTACCAATCGTGCGGTGTATAAATCTCCCAGCTAAAATGTATCGCCTAGCGAAGGAGATCGGATGGAAGCTCTTTTGAGTTAAGATGGTGTGAATGATTCTTAGACTCAGTCCCCCTTCCCTTTTAGGGAGGCATACATTTGTCCATGAAACTTGTGCAAATGCATGACCTTCAATACTGCCTGCCCACAAGTAACGGCAGCAGAGAGATTCAACTCTTTTCACACAACCCTTAGGTAGAAGAAAGGTTTCCATTCAAATACCACTGTCCCGGAGATTACCGAGGATATAAGCTGCAAAAGAAATAGATTTTGCAGACCACGATTGAAAGTTTCGGGCGCTTCAAAGGAAGGTCCAAAATAGTGATACTTATAACAGCGTCAGGGATATGGCCTGCATGAAAGGCTGACAACGAGTGTGTAAAAAAGTTGACTTTTTTTTTTGAAAGTTTAAAAACGGATTGTAACTGTAGATGATTATAAATTTATAAATAATTAAATTCGATTATAGAAAAATTCTACAATTTTAATTTTTCGGAATTTCTCACTGATGAACAAGAGTTTGGAATAAGTCTTTGTTGCCGGCCATGATACTGGACACTTTCCTGGATTAACACGAGTGGGAGCTAATAAATGCATATAAACTTCTGTGAACGGTTACTTGATTAAGAAGCAATATATATTGATGGAAAAGAAGTTAAGAACCACGACTTATTCCTTATATATTAATTGAGAAACCCTACAACCTCTACATGTCACCACCAGAATGAAATTCAGAATCTTTAGAAAATATGTTGATCCAATTAAATATATATTATAATTTTCATTAAACTAATCATAAAATTAATTAAAGCGTACAATTACTATTTTATTTTCTTTCCTTAAATAAAAGTTACGGAATTACCAAATATGACTATTACATAAATAAAAATTAGTGATTATAATAATAAAGATTTGATAACAATATATATCTCCTCTATCATTTTTGTTTAATTTTATACTATTAAAATAAATTAAACAATCAAATTAGCAATAAAATTATTTTTTTTTGTATATGTTATATTTTGAATTTAAAAAAACGACAATAAATTACTAAAACCGTTAAAATTATTATGTTAAAAATAATGATCAATGGTTGAACATTTTTTTTGTAACAACAACATTTCTTATATATTAATTGAGAAATATTATAACATTTTTTGTAGCCAGATGTCACCATGATGGTGAAATTCATAATTTTTCAAAAAATAGGTTGATCCATCTTAATTTATATTAAACTATATATTAAACTAACTATCAAATTGATAAATAGTGTACAAAAGAAAATTCTTGCACTTTTGTATTTACGAATAATAAATATTTGATAATATTTTCTTATAATTGTTTAATTTTATATTATTAAAAGATATTAAACAATCACATTAACCATATAATAAAAAAATAATTTTTTCTTATATGTATATTTTGAATTTTTAAAATGAATATAAATTATTAAAAAATTAAAATTCTATTCTGAATTTTTTGTGATCAATGGCTTATTTAATTTTTTTTTGTTATAATAAGATACAAATGATCATAAAATTGTATTAATATAGAATTTTATTTAAGAAAATATTCAAATTAAATTATATATATATATATTCAGCTAACAACTTAAAGCAAGAAAATTAGTTGTATCAATTTAGTCGTTTAGTTGAAACCTTCAGAACTATATGAAATACTAAGGTCAAAGTTATTTGATTTTGAAAATAAGACTAAGCTGCTGATTCTAAAATTATTAAAATGGTTTTCAGTGATGTTAAAGTGAAATATTTAAAAAAATTATGGAACTTGTTTTTGTAATAAAAATTCACCTGATGACCATATTACGATTTTTATAGGTATAAAAAAGTGATAAAAATTTAAACTCAAATCGATCAGTTTCATTATAAATTTAAAATAGATTTGTGTCAATAATTACAATTACAGTTACAAATGCCGAGCCCAAAATATAGATGATTATATAAAGAAAATATAATTGTATGTATATTAATAAATTCAAATACATATACATATTTAATTTGTTAATACTATATATTTTTAATTTTTATTATATAATCTCATTTTGCGCAAATGGCATGTCTTATCCTAGTTTTAAAAAAAATCCTAGAAAAAGGTAATTACTCATAAGTATTTCCTTTTCAACCGTAATAAACAAAAGAGTATTTTCCTCTAAGAAATTCAAAATAGGAGGTTTTATTTGCAAATCCATAAAATATTAACACGATATACAATACATCAAGGAATTGGTATCGCCTATTTTTACGTTTAAGAAATAAAGATATTACTCTTAGGGTTAAGAGAATGAAACAGTGAGAGGCGGGATCAGTTGAAAGTCGCCATGAAAAGGGTCAAGAGGTCCAAGAAACGAGACGAAAGGAATGATGATGTAAACGATCCGTTTATCATCATTCCTACGGAACTGAAAGTAGAGATTCTCATGAAACTGCCGCCGAGATCCATAGCCAGGCTCCGTTTCGCTTCTAAACACTTGTCATCGATCATCCTCGGCAAAGAGTTCACCGAGTTGTACATGACTCGATCTTCGACTCAACCGCGTCATCTCGTCTCAGTGCACCGTGGCAGCGACATGCAGCTCTTTCACTCCTTCTCTCAGGAGGAGCATCCGTCGGCTTCTAATGATCATGACAAGGTTAGTTATACACTGGATCCGGATGTACGGTATGTTTTCACTCCACCTGTCCGCGGCTTGATCTGCGGTCGGAACGGTATCAAGATGATGATTGGAAACCCTAGTACGGGTCAGTTCGTATCGTTACCTAGAGTCAAAACGAGGAAAAAAGACATTTTATCTATTTTTGGATATGATCCGGTTAATGATGTATACAAAGTGTTGTGCCTGACGGTAATAACTCGACGTGGTAATATAGCTCGTGGTATTATATCCCGTGATTATTTCTTGGAGGATGTTATGGCGTGGGAGGCTGTTATGTCCGAGGAGCATCAAGTTATCACTCTAGGAGCTAAACAAAAATGGAGAATGATCAAGTGTAAGTATCCACATCGTCATTATTCTGGATACCATGGGATATGCAGGGACGGTGCTCTGTATTATTTAACTTCTTACAAACAAAAGCGATCTCTAATGTGCTTTGATCTGAGTTCTGAAGAGTTTAATGTTACTAAGCTACCCGACGACTACAGTCTTCAAGAGTTTGGTAATCTGGTGAATCACAGTGGAAAGATAACCATAGCCGTCCAGGCCTATGATGGACCAATTGACCTATGGGTTCAGGATGATGTCAACAAAGAAGTATGGTCAAAAACTGCTTCCGTGGTTCCTTCTATGAATGAGATATTTGGGGGAGATCAACGTTTCATGTTCAGGGGTATACTTCCTAGTGGCGAGGTCATATTCAAACCGCTCCCGTCCCCTAACCCATTCTTTTTTATTTGTTACGATCCCAAGGAGAAAAAAGTTAGACAAGTTGAGGTCGATGGAATACGAGATGACTCTGCTGCTATCCAAGTCTATTTCGATCATGTTGAGAGTTGTATGGTTCTGTGAAAGGTTTGTTGATCCGTCGATGAACCTGAACCTTCTTGTTTCTCTTTTTGTTCTTGTTTTTAGACTCTTCCTTATTACTGGAATTGTGACATCTGATTCAACAATTTATTCAGTCTTTTCATCAGGGACGTTGTAATGCTTGTGGATTATATATACAAGTATGAGTTGATTTAAGTTTTTTTTTTGTGTGGAGCTAACAAGATTCGGTTTTCTTTTCATTTATATTTTGAGTGAAAAATAGTTTGTGTTGGCTTTTAACCTTGCTTTATTCCCATTTGTTCACAGTTTGGTATAGGTTAAAGTGATGTATGTATATATATATATATATATATATTATCCACATAAATTTTGACATATATCCAAATGAATAAACATGAATAAGCTAACTTTAGATCATGAAATCGATATGAGTTTACTACCATATTTTAAATATGTAAACTGAATAAATGAAATTTCTAATGTAATATGTATTTAGTTGTTATAATGTTGTAATGTTGTATTCTTATAAGTTATATCATTTTGTGAAAATAAATGTGGTGATGGCACATATTAGCATATAAAAAAAATACCAAACAATGTTTGACGAAGGATGTTGTATTAAATCCGTGAGCATCCACGAGTTCTTCATTTCATAAATTTGTTTGATTGGATTTAAGTTCGTTTCATATTCTTTTGTTGGATCGGACCAACTACGTACATCTTGATGCATGGATTAGAAATTCGCATAACATAATAGTTATTGCAGCATTATGAAAATGTGACATCTAATTTTCTTTAATTATAAATTTTGTGTGTGTGTGTCACATCTATTTTAGAAAGTGAGATGATGTTTTTTTCGTTTTGAGGTCTTTTTTTTCTAAACCAAAAAGTTTTACTTAACCCCAAATAGTCGGTGTCAATATGCCCGGTTTAGTTCAACGCCAAGAATCTTTATAAACTATAAAATGGTTACGGCAGCGCCGTAAAACACCAAACGCAGCTCAAAACTTTCAAAAGGCATCTCCGCCTGCTTCAATGTGTCCATGTCCATCCATGTGATATGATTCCACTGCTGGACCCAAGAGAATAAACGGTCCGGCCAGATTAACTTGTTCACCGCAAGGAAATATAAATAACATTCCCCTTTTAACGAATTAACTTAAGAAAAATAAACCAACGTGAACATTATTTTTAAAAAAGGATACAATAAACCCACATATCCATTCCCTTTAAATCAGCACTAAACCGGATAACTGTACCGTACCGAACCTCGTGCTGTGTCAATATTAGCATTAAACAAAGCTCACACTTCCCATCATCTCTCACCACCAAAGCAGTCCTCTCACTTTTATTACTTCTTCAATTTTTCAAGAGAGAGAAAGAGAGTGAGTTAATGGCGCTGGCGAATAACTTAACGGCGATACTGAACTTACTGGCGTTGCTATGTTCTATACCTATAACGGCGTCAGGAATATGGCTTGCCTCAAAGCCTGACAGCGAGTGTGTCAATCTCCTCCGCTGGCCCGTCGTCGTCCTCGGCGTTCTCATCCTCGTCGTCTCTGCTTGCGGCTTCATCGGCGCCTACCAGTAAGTTTTACATAAAAAGACAGGACACTTTTGCTTCAGTTTGATTCAAGCGTCGTTTGAGCTCAAATGATCATTCTCAGGCACAAGGAGACTCTGCTGGCTGTGTACTTGTGCTATATGGCGATACTGATCGGGCTTCTGCTGGTGGTTCTGATATTTGCTTTCGTCGTGACCCGACCCGACGGGTCGTATCAAGTTCCGGTTCGAGGTTACAAAGAGTACAGGCTCGAAGGGTTCTCGGATTGGCTGAGAGAGAATGTTGTGGATTCCAGGGATTGGGGGAAGATCAGGGCCTGTTTGGCTGATTCGAATGTTTGTCCTGAACTCAGCCAACAATTCATAACTGCTGATCAGTTCTTCTCTTCCTCTTCCATCACTCCTCTCCAGGCATGTTCTCTCTCTCTCTCTCTCTCATCTTTTATTCTCTTTATTTTGAACCTGAAACTTCTAGTTTGTTACAGTTTGGCCTCCACATTTTACATTTCATACCGTTTGATTTGACTCTTGTAGTTTTTTTTATTCCTTATCTTATTTTGTAAGCAAGCTGTGGTTATTTGATGTTAAGCAGTGATAAATCACAGTAAATGTAGTAAACAGTGATGCTAAAGTCACCAGCGCGGTAGTTATGTCCCCTAATTAATCAAAACCGTAATTTCACGCACTCTGGACATGATTATTGATAGATAACTTGCAAACTTAACACCTTAATTAAGATTATTTGGGTAATTACATCTCTAAGAGTGAATAGTTCACATAGTTAGTTGCCTTTAAATGGAACTATTTGTTTATATCACTTTAATCATTACGACTAGTTGATTAGTTAAAATTATTTGAATGAATAATATTTTGTCAATATCTAGATTATGTGAGACCTATACGGTTTGTTCTTATAAATGAAAAAGAAAGAATTGTCCATTATTCAGAAAAGTTTAGCTTTCCACTTTAGCTTTTGTGAAGTCCAAAAGAGCATTGTTCTTATTCTCTTTTTTTTTTTATGTTCAAATATTCTTATTCTCTTTATTCCTTTTATTTTGTAGTACCTTTAACGATTTAATTATTTTCCTTTTGTATTTCCTTATCCTTTAGAAAACTAAAAAAAAAATGCAAAACAGGACAAACTAATCCAAGTAATGTTGCAATTAGCTCAATTTATGTGGTAAGTTACTACTAAGTTACTCAAATTGTAGGCATATGTAGTCTCAATTATTGAGAACTTATCTTGAAGCTCTATTATTTAAATTATTAGATGTCTGATAGATATATACAACCATATGTGTATTCTACGAGGGTAGTGCGAAAATTTATGGAGATCAACAGTGCAAAAGATTATAATAAGATAAATAACAATTTCAAAACAATACATTATCATAAGGATCCACCATCCACCCACAATATGTTACATGATAACATAGCTTTTCTTTGTTTATTTATTTTATGTTCTTTATCATTATCTCACTTACATAATTTTATGATCCATTTTCTCTTTAGATAATCTTTTAAAAAATTTCAACCCAAACTTGAAATTTTTTCAACGTTTTCTATTCAGAATTATTTAAGAAATGCCACTCTCAAAATTCATTTTCATGGTTTTGCCTTTAAACAATATCTTGGATTTTTGTTATTTGAATAGGTTCCTGTTCTATTTAACTGATATTAATACTTAATTGGTAACCATCATAGAAACATTAGGAATGGATAGTAAAAGAACGAGTATGAATAAAATTTTGGGAATGATGAGAAAATAGTGATTCCTTATAAAAGTTAACAAGGAAAAAAATTTCTCTCTAGTTCTCTACAAAAAAAATGAGAATGAATGAAAAGGAAAAGTTATTACTCTTGAATGGTAAATTTTTTAGAATGTTAAGGAATGTAGTGTTCCTTTTCTTTCTCTTAGTTATGTAAAAATCTCAATTCAAAATTTGACAAAATTTCAAAATTTTCTATCCATAATTATTTAAGAAATGCCACTCTCAAAGTTCATTTCAATCTTTGAATTTGGTTATTTTGAATAGGTTCCCGTTCTATTCAACTGAGATTAATACTATAATTATGTGGGATATTTGTTATAACTAATAAGATCATATACTTTATAGTCTTTATATGATTCAAAATTTATAATTCTGTTCATCAATAAGTTTAAGTCATTTAGATATTTTATTCATTTAGTTACTAGCAAGTTGGTACCCAAGTCCTCTGTAAAAGTATTCGATGGTGCTTCATTTTTCTTTTTTTTAATTGGTATTTCATTTTTTCTTCATTTTTTCAGATTTTGAAGAACTGAATAGTATTTCCCCAAATTTGAAAAATACTATTCAATTCTTCATTTTTGAAAATGAAATCTTTATTTATTGTTATTTTTACCTTAAAGATTAGAAGTCATCCAATTAATTTCAAATCTTACATTATTACTTTTATCTAATCGAATTTTAATAACAAAGAACATGAAATTATTAGTTTTTAAGAATTTTATGTTTGATTTAGAAGAATTCAGAATATAATAAGCTCATTTATTGTTTTAAATTACCTTTTTAATCACTTAAGAGATATAGGTATTTAGTGATTTTTATTAAATCTTGTTTATTTATTTATGTTATGTGTAATAATTGTATTATATAATAATTTTAATTTATAAAAATAGTAATTGAGTCAAATTAATGTTAAAATAAAATAGATAAGTGAAATTAGTAAATTTTAAAAAGGTGTTATTAGTAATTAAATATAAAGTGGTGATAAAATAAACTTAGAATATTCCATTTTGAAGAAAAAAATAAAGTAAACTATTGGAGAATATGCTGTTTCGTTTTTTGGAAAACTTTAAATTTTAAAGAAAAAATAAATCTAACCATTGGAGATGCTTTTACGAGACTACTGAAACCACTGATAATTAAATGAGCCTAGGTGATGAAGTTTTGACTGATTGTATGTTAAAAGTAATTAGACATTATTAAATAGTGGACCAATGATTAAATACGATAATTACAATCAAAATTCTTTGTCTCCACTATATATCTCACATGTTATTTCTACCACTAAATAACACAATATGAAAATATTCCAAACTATATATTCAAAAGATTATCAGTATTTCATTGGCTGAGCTTTTGATCATACCTAATTGTGCATTTTCTTTGTGTTGTACAGTCCGGTTGTTGCAAACCACCAACCGCGTGTGGCTACAACTTCGTCAATCCGACACTTTGGCTAAACCCAACCAACATGGCTGCAGATGCAGATTGTTACCTATGGAACAACGATCAAAGCCAGCTTTGTTACAATTGCAACTCATGCAAAGCTGGTCTTTTGGGAAATCTTAGAAAAGATTGGCGTAAAGCAAATCTCATACTTATCATCACCGTCGTTGTTCTCATTTGGGTCTATGTTATTGCATGTAGTGCGTTTAGGAATGCTCAGACTGAGGGTCGCTTCCGTAAATAAAACAGGGCTGCGTCTTAAGTGTGCATGTGTATAGATTTGTTTGTCGTTTTTGGGATTGGAGTATTCGAAAATAGATTGTGATATTATCACTGTGTTTTAAAAAAAGCAACTTTGCATGGATTTTTATGTTTATGTTAGATTGCTTGTGAAAGAACAGATAACTGAACCAATTTATACGGGTCAAGTTAACAATTTGAATATTTTATTGATTACCATTTGTCACTTATACAAAATCTAGAAGATTTAACCATGAACATCTACGCCTTGAGTGTCTCTTTTCTAAAGCTTATTTTCATCCTGCAATGTCAACAACATACATAAATCTACTCAGCTTCTCTATACACATAACACAAGAAAGTAAACACATATAGGCATAAGGCATGGTTGTTTTAAAAAGATATTTATAAGTATATACTAACGTCTTCAAAATGAAATATCATTTATACTTAAATCACGTTTAAATACACTATTTTTACTCTTTCAAACAAATATACTATAGTTTACATAAACACAAATTTAACTATATAATTACTGTGATGATGGTGATGGTGATGGTGATGGAGCACTAGGTGATAGGCCGCATGTTTCGCCCTTTAGAGCTTGGTAGAGAGATTTTCTTTCAGTAAGATGCTGGTCTTGTGGGCTCTTGAAGAAAATGCACGTTAAAACACACTCGCAGAGACAAAATCTTCTCACAGAAGGATCCTGATGACGGCACTTTTTCAAGCAATCATATAAACATACGGGGTCGGTTCCTTCTGCTTCTCGTTCCATGGTAGCTATCACCAACACTACCATCATCATCACCACACTCCACTTCGTCATCCCTATCTCTCTTAAACGTTTCGTTGTTTTAGTTTATAATAGATTTGAGTTTGACTATGTTCACTCAAAACTAGTTTTATACAGAGTTTCAAAAAAGAAAAAAAAACTAATTTTATACACATCAGAAATCAATAACCACATCTTGATCTATTGTATATTCTTGGCGTTACGATATGTTACTTTTCTATGGTACAGCCATTTGTGCGTTCTCTACGCCTTTAATTAAGATGTAATTTTCGTAACTTCTTGGAAAGTTATGAAAGGTATCGTCTTTTTAGTACCGTCTTTTCTTTGTTTTACTTAAATTGGAGAATCCACTTTCAAGACAAATCAGCAAAAGGCTTCCAAATGTCATATACTGTTTTAAAATCATTATTTTACTCCATATAAAGTGAAACTTTAGTAAACTTGGTGATCAACAGAAAAAAAAAAGAAGAGATTACAGTTTTGCTTAAGTCGGCGCTTGCTCGAGTCTCATTATAGGGTCGATCATGGATGCTCAATAAACATTAGTTTTTATTTCTAAAATTTAAAGAACTAACATACAAGTTTAAAAGTTTAAAGCATTAAGAGTTAGAAAAATTTTCACTAAAAATGTTTTTAGCACTTAAAATTTTAGGAGTTGACAACCCGTTAATATTTGTTAAATCAAAATGCCACATTATCCCGAAAATCATCAAACAATCTATATAGACACATAATAGGGATGTTGTTCAGACATATAAAAATGTCAGTTTCAAACTATAAAAAATGTTAATCACTAGCAACAAATAGTTATCATTTGTTCCGGCTCTCTAAGAGGAACAAAGACTTATCTATTGCAACCAGTCCGGTTTGGTTTCCTCTTGATCGGGTTTTGTTTTCAGTCTCTAGTCGTCAACCAGTCATAAATGATGAGTCTCAGAATTATAGTTTAGTGATAGTTAGATGGAAAATAAATTTTGTACAAGGGTTAGCTATAATTTTAAAGTTCATAATCTAATTTTGTATTGTTAATTTGACCAAATTTTCCAAGAGCGAGAATGTAATTAAGAATTATTAGACGGAAAATAAATTTTGCACAAGGTTAAGCAATAAAGGTTCATAATCTAATTTTGTATGGTTTGAGATATAAAAACTATATATAATAGGTTGGAAGCATACAAGTTCGATCGGATGTAGTGGATAATCCCCGACCCCGACCCTTTTCTTTCTCTCATATCATTCGATCTGAAAACTCTATTGCGGATTCACTAGCAAAAACGACCCTTCGTGTTTCTGTAACGAGAATCCCAATGGGCTAACATTATCTTTTGGGCTTTAACCCATTTCAATGCATCATTTTCGTGACGGAAAAAAGCATACGAGTTCAAAAGCAAAAATCAAACAACAAACAATACAATCAAGATGGGGTTTACAAGATGCAATAACCACTAAACTCAAGTCGTTAACTAGCATAGACCAATTAACTTGCCGTCTGAAATATTCTTAACTTAGGTTGGGTACGCACTAAATAACCTAAATAGCTACAAATAACCAAAATACTTAACAAGACATATTCGGAAAATACGTAGTATCCATGTATATACCAATCATAAACGCACATGAATCTTTTAGTAGGTACAGTTTCGGATAACATACATTTCATATAATTCTAGATGCTTCTATTATAAGCTGAAACAATGCCTGATATGTTGACTTTTACTCTATTAAATGAAAGATTGTCATCCTAGATTAACAGATGTAAACTTGTTCGTGGATGGTATTGTTGACATGAAGTAGAATTAAGCTGTCAGACTTGAGAATTAAGCTAGAAATTTATAAGACTTTATAAGATTTTATAAGGCTTTATAAGACTTTATAAGGAGTACTAGACTTGTGTTTACCAACATAAAGAGAAGAAGAAGAGAGAAGGAGACCGTTGAAGATATTATAAACAATAAATAGTTTATTATAATATGTACTGAGGCAACTTGTCTTTAAATACTTGTACTCAGATATACAATTAATTAACAAAGAAAAATTATTCTCTTCTTCTTTCTCTTACAGTTTGAAATCTAGATCTCTCTTATTTTCTCTCTCTCTCTCTCTTGTTCTTCATTCTTCCAGAAATAAATTTTCAGATATTTCTCTAATTCTCACATGGTATCAGAGCAATAAGCTCCTGAAACTTATTCTACTTCCGTAAATCTACTCTTTAAATTTCTTTTTCTTATTCTGATAATCTTTTGAAATCTCTACCACTGGATAATAGCTGTTCTTGATGTTCTTCAGCTGTTCATGATGGAAAAATCAGAGATTCTTATTCCTGTAACCCTTGAGGGGTCTAATTATCTGATATGGTCAAGAGTGGCCATAATTACCTTGGGAAGTCATGGACTTTGGGACAGCCACATTATGAAGGCTGGAACTTCAAAGAGGATGACTCAAGAGGATATTAAGGCTACACGTCTGAAGCATGACAACAAGTGGGTTCAAGAAGACCAGCAAACACTTGGAATCATACACAACTCTCTGTTTGAGCCAATCTTAAAGGCTCATTCTCACATTAAAACCGCCAGGAATCTATGGGAGAATCTTCAGACTGTCTATGAAAGTCTATGGGAAAGTCTTCAAGCTGTTTATGAGCAAGACAAGTTTTTCAGCTTTCTCCTGCACCTGGATTCAACCTACAACAACCTGATAAATTATTTCCTTAGAGAAGGAAAGATTCCAGATTTAGAAGATGCATGTTTCCTGAGAAGTCAGCCAGCTAGATATGAGTTCAAGGAGTTTGAGCATCCACTGATTCAAGGAAGAACCATGTACTCAACTCTCAGTAGTGACTCAACTGAAGTAGAAAGGTGGAAAAGTGTGGCTGGCGCAACCAACCCTGATGGCCTAGTAACCAGAAGAGACCTTGATTCCTTTATCAAAGCTGCAAAATCCCTTATTTCATCCAAGGAGGCTGGTAAATACTCTCCTGACTCTAAACCCATTATCATAGATTCAGGAGCAAGCCATCACATGATTAGTGATAGGAACTTGATTAGTGATATTCAGTCTGCCACAGGGAATGTGCTTATAGCAAATGGTGATAAGGTGAAGATAGAAGGGATATGGAACCTTAGGTTGTTCGATAGGGAATCAACTGCCTTATATATGCCTCAGTTTACATCTAATTTGCTATCCGTGAGGAGGGCTACTGTTGATCTGAGCTGTCAAGTTGTCTTCAGACCAGATGAGGTTGAGTTTCAAGACTTAAAGACAGGGCATGCTATAGGAAAAGGTCACAGCCATCAGGAACTGTATCATCTTCAGAAGACTAAACTATATGAATCCGCTTCATCCCTTTGCTTGGTCAGTACTTCTACTGGAGTTGAGAGCACCATATGGCATGCTAGATTGGGACATCCTCATACTAGAGCTTTAAATCTGATGCTTCCAGGAGTGGTGTTTAAGAATGAAGAGTGTGAAGCTTGCATATTGGGGAAGCATTGCAGGACATACTTTCCAAGGTCCAACACTATCTATGAGAAGTGTTTCGACCTGGTTCACTCTGATGTGTGGACTACTCCTTGTATGTCTAGAGAGAATCACAAATACTTTGTCACCTTCATTGATGAGAAGTCCAAGTACACTTGGGTGACACTGATACAGTCTAAGGACAGAGTCTTGGAAGCTTTCAAGAATTTTCAGTCTCATGTCGCCACTCATTTCAGTGCTAAGTTGAAGATTCTCAGGTCAGATAATGGTGGAGAGTACACAAGCACATCACTCAAGCAATTCCTATCACAACATGGGATTATTCATCAGACTAGCTGTCCTTATACTCCTCAGCAAAATGGAGTTGCTGAGAGGAAAAACAGGCACCTTATGGAAGTGGCTAGATCAATGATGTTTCACACTAATGTCCCAAAGCGGTTCTGGAGTGATGCTGTGATGTTTGCTTGTTATCTGATCAATAGGACTCCAACTAAAGTCCTCAATGACCTCTCTCCTTATGAAGTTCTCAACAAGAGCAAGCCATCTCTGGATCACATGCGTGTGTTTGGATGCATCTGCTTTGTACTGGTACCAGGAGAGCAGAGAAACAAACTTGAAGCCAGAAGCACTAAAGCCATGTTCGTGGGTTATTCTCCTAACCAAAAAGGCTACAAGTGCTATGATCCAGACATGAGAAGGGTGCTAGTCTCTAGAGATGTAAAGTTTGTGGAATCAAGAGGATACTATGAGGAGAAGAGTTGGGATAAGCTCAAGGACCTCGCTCAAACATCCTCTGATAGGGCAGACAACCTAAGGCGCATCATGGAGTCAATTGGAATCAATTTACCAAACTAACCAGCCCCGGTCAGAGAGGTTCCAACACACGCTGTAGATAAAACAGTGGAAGATGTTGAGATCACTCATCTTGATCATGAAGGGGGTGATAGAACTGAGCAGCCTGCGCAAGCTCAACCTGAAGAAAGCCCATTATCTCATGATCAAGATGATAGATCAGAAACTGAGGTACAGATGGGAGAGCCAGGTTGAGTCAGTAGATCAGAAGCTGAGGTACAGATGGGAGAGCCAAGTGGAGTCAGTGAGGCTGAACCTGAGCTGATTCAACCAGTGAGAAGGAGTACAAGAGTGAAGAAACCATCTCAGTGGGTTGACACTAGAGTGTATTTCAATAGCCAAGCTGTAGCTCACCCAATTCAAGCAGTCTGCTCACTTGCTCAATATCCAGTGGAGCATCAAGCTTTCATGATCAACTTAGATGAGGAGTATATTCCAAGGTCTTATGAAGAAGCAATGGCATTGGACGAATGGAGAGAATCTGTTGGGGATGAGATTGGTGCTATGGTTAAGAATGACACACGGTATGAGACTTAACTCCCCAAAGGCAAAAAGGCAGTTACAAGCAGACTACTCTTCACTATAAAGTATCAAGCTAATGGGAAACCAGAGAGAAAGAAGACCATGCTTGTTGCAAGAGGCTACACTCAGGTGTATGGGGAAGATTACTTGGATACATTTGCACCTGTGGCCAAACTACACACGATCAGAGTGGTTCTCTCATTGGCAGTCAACTTAGAGTGGGATCTATGGCAGATGGATGTCAAGAATGCTTTCCTTCAAGGTGAATTAGAAGATGAAGTCTACATGAGACCACCTCCTGGTATGGAAGATCTTGTGCAACCAGGAAATGTGCTTAGGCTAAAGAAAGCAATATATGGATTAAAGCAATCCCCAAGAGCCTGGTACCATAAACTCAGCACAACACTCAATGGAAGAGGATTCAACAAGTCTGAAGCTGATCACACCCTTTTTACACTCACCACACAACAAGGCATCATAGTCATATTGATATATGTGGATGACATTATTGTCACAGGAAGTGATAAAGAAGGTATCATCTCAACTAAGGCTTTCCTCAAATCCTCATTTGATATTAAAGACTTGGGTGAACTAAAGTACTTTTTAGGGATTGAGATATGCCGATCTAAAGAAGGGCTATTCTTAAACCAAAGAAAGTACACATTTGATATGTTGAGTGAGGCAGGTGATCTAGGAAGAAAGATAACAAAGACTCCACTAGAAGATGGTTACAAGGTACTGCGTAATGGGGAGTTTGAGGACAAACCATTTGAAGATGTGAAGCGGTACAGGAGGATGGTTGGAAAGCTCATATATCTAACCATCACAAGACCATACATCTGCTTTGCTGTGAACCAAGTGAGCCAACAGATGCAAGCACCAAAAGTTCATCATTGGAACATGGTTGAGAGGATCCTAAGATATCTAAGATTGGCGCCAGGACAAGGAATCTGGATAGGATGCAACAAAAGCACTGAGATAGTTGGATATTGTGATGCTGATTGGGCAGGAGACAGAGTTGATAGGAGATCAACTACTGGATATTGCACTTTTATTGGAGGGAATTTGGTGACTTGGAAGAGCAAGAAGCAGAAGGTGGTGTCTTGCTCTAGTGCTGAAGCAGAATATAGAGCTATGAGGAAGCTCACAAGCGAGTTGATTTGGATTAAGGGATTGCTCAAAGACTTGGGAATTGAATCTATAACTCCAATCACTATGCATTGTGATAATCAGGCTGCTATACACATTGCCAGCAACTCAGTCTTTCATGAGAGGACCAAACACATAGAGGTTGATTGCCATAAGGTGAGACAAGCTGTTGAGCAGAAGATCATCCTCCCATGTTATACCAGAAGTGAAGACTAGTTGGCTGATATCTTCACCAAAGCTGCAAGTTCTAAAGTATGTGAGTTCATCCATTCAAAGCTTGGACTTGTGGATCTCTCATCGCATTGATCCTCTAACCATGTGGTGTTCTACTCTTTCCTTGATATGTTTTTTTTCCCACTAGGTTTTGCATATCAAGGTTTTAATGAGGGAATGCTTCATGGTTTCCAAACTTGACTTGTTCCACATGGTCAAGTTTGATGGAGAGTGTTGACATGAAGCAGAATTAAGCTGCCAGACTTGAGAATTAAGCTGCCAGACTTGAGAATTAAGCTAGAGACTTATAAGGCTTTATAAGACTTTATAAGGAGTACTAGACTTGTGTTTACCAACATGAAGAGAAGAAGAAGAGAGAAGGAGACCGTTGAAGATATTATAAACAATAAATAGTTTATTATAATATGTACTGAGACAACTTGTCTTTAAATACTTGTACTCAGATCTACAATTAATTAACAAGGAAAAATTATTCACTCCTTCTCTCTCTTACAGTTTGAAATCTAGATCTCTCTCATTTTCTCTCTCTCTCTCTTGTTCTTCATTCTTCCAAAAATAAATTCTCAGATATTTCTCTAATTCTCACAGGTATATCATTTGTTGTGTCAATTCCATTGTGGATTTTTTTCTTAGCTCTTTGTTAACACTCATTTTTTTCTGGAAAACTAGAAAAATAATATCCACACTATTCAACATATATTAATATTCAATTTTTAGATCATACATACAATAACAAATGAAATGTTATCAGCTAATCCAGATAAGATACACTATGTGATTTTTTTTTATTCTTTTAACAAAACATTTGCAAGTTTTTTTTTTTTTGAATATACGTTAAATTTATTCAAAAAGAAAATAACATTTTTACAACTAGTTCATCAGTTTTAAAAAAAAAAAATTATGGAGCTTCTACGTAAAATATAGAAAATCGTGTGTCATCTTGTGGCAAACCACAGAGATAGTCATGCTGCCAGTTTGAAGTTTCCCTGTTGGTGAAACGCTAAGCACCGATCTCGAACTTGTCGATCCACCATTCTCGCAAGTGTTGCTGCTGTAGTAGGTGTAGCCCCATGTCTCCTGTCATTCCTTTCTTTCCACAGTGAATATATTGTGGCTTGGATGGTGTACCTTGTAAGGAAAGTCTCAAGTAGACCTCGACTGGTGTCCATACTCAGGTCCATTAATTCCGACCATCTTGTAGTGAAATTTGCCTGCAACAGACCAGACATTAAGAGTGACCAGACCTCCGATGAGTAGGCGCATTAAAACAATAGATGATCCCGAGTTTACAAGGGGTCATGGCAGAGAGCACATGCTGGATTCACGTTAGCGTTCCAAGCAAGCATTCTGTTTCCTGTTGACAGCCTATTGTGTACTGCATACTTCGGAGTACAGTGTTGGAACCATATCGCTTTCCACCATGCGACTGGTTGCTCATGTTTCCGAGTTAATTCCCAGGTCAACTTCGTGACAAAAACAGGTTTGAACTTATCACTGCCATGTTTCCAAAGGAATTGATCCTGCATCAGCGTCATCTTCTCCCTTTGCATCGCAATAAGTGTTTCAAGCTCATTAAAAATATCAAGTCGATGCCGTCGCCTTCTCGTGTTAGTCATAACCTTGTGAACCGTGGAGTTTACTGGAATGCCCATTTAACATTTGCAAGTTTATCATATAAACAAAAATAAATTCAATTTTACAGAAAAATTATTGTAAGTATTCATGAGAGAGATAAATAACGGTAATCAAGTCGGTAACAACTAACTATATAATCACATCTACTAAACTAAACATCACATCTCTTCTGCTTCTTCATCTTCTTCGTCCCAAGAGAAACAAAGTCTACTTTGCTTCTTCTTCTTCTTGCTTTCTCTCTAGATCTTTCATATCATATTCATTTCTTCACTGCAAAAATCTTCTTCTTCTCATACTTTTTATAAGAAGAAGACATGGAAGATCACTCTAAAATATTTCAAGAAGACGACCAAATCGAACCAGAAGACGAGATCATAATCTCGTACTACCTGAACATGATGATCAACAACCGCAAATCCTGGCCTGGCCACTTTCTCCGAGACGAAGAAGCAAACGTGTACAACCTGAACCCATGGCGTTCCTTCAACACTAACCCTTACAACTTCATCTTCGTCAAAAGCAGAACAGATTCTTGCGGCAAGACCGATGGAAGTGTCACTGGCTGCTGGAGGATCATGGCCCGTGATAAACCGATCAAGTCCGAGGAGACCGGGAGGATTCTAGGGTTCAAGAAGATCCTCAAGTTCTGTGAAAACGACAAGAAACGACCAGAGGAAGAAGAAGGAGAGATCATCTGGGTCATGGAGGAGTATAGGCTCGTTGATAAATGGAAGCAAGATCAAGTCATTTGCAAGATTAGGGCTTTGCTACGATACGAGGTCACTTCCTTGCTCGCCAAGCAATTCTCGTTTCTCTCTAAATGGATCATTCCCTTAACTCGAAGAGATCTCTTGCCGAGTTTTGATCTCTGTGTACCGAACCCACCAACGGACGAGATCATCTCGTACTATCTGAAGATGTGTGTGGATGCTCGAAACGACTGGCCTAGCCATTTCCTCCAGAGCGAGCAAGTGTACGGTGCAGTGCCGTGGATGATCGTGGATGCTGACCAGAGCTCCGTGGAGCTGCACAAGGGACGCTACTTCTTCGTTAACCGTGAAGAGAGTTCTGGTCGGACAGATCACGGATGCGATGGGGGTTGCTGGAGGATCATGAGACGAGATAGAGTGATCAGTTCGAAGAGAAACAAGGAGGTTCTTGGGTTCAAGAGGTTGTTCAAGTTCTGTGTCAAGGAGGGGGAAGCAGAACCGGTTTACAAGTTTTGGGGAGATGAGAAGTATGAAGTGAACGAGTTTAAGGTGACTTGGGTGATGGATGAGTATAGGCTGGCTAAGAAGAAGGAGCAAGGTAAAGTTATTTGCAGGATTAGCCTTCTCTTCCCATCTCCACTTGACAGTCATTTTGAATATTTCTAGGATTCCATGTGTGTTTCTCATACGAATATTTCATTCAGATTCTGTTTCTATTTCATTTACTCTCTCTTTAAAATCTATAGAACTGGTGATGACTGATTAGTTTCTGTATAGTTCTATATTCAATCTATTGGGAAAACACACATTGTTACGTTTTTTGACAGAGAGCAACTCTGTTTTCTTTTGCTCTGTTTCTGATAGTTTGATCAATAGTTTTGAAGATTTGAGTTTCACTTGTGTGAGTGAATATTGTGGGTGACAATTTTCTCTATGCATCATTAGTTGTCACAAATCGGAAAGCCAACTTATTTTACTACACTTATAAGCATGAGTAATTGAGTATATATAGGGTTCTTCCATATATTAATTAAATAACGTAAAGCCTCAGAGTATATGGAAATTGATCTCACCATAATCCCAGATGATGATAGCGAGAAGAAGGTAGGCAAGATGCATGCTATTACATCGCAATTCACGGAGGATCAAATGAGCAGAATGTTTCAGGAGATCTACTCTTCTTCATAGATCAAACATGAAGAAGTTATTAGAGACTATAACAGGGATTAAAAAAAAAGTGCTCAAAAAAAAAACAGGGATTAAGAATATGAACAACGACGACCCTAGGCTTTCCGTTGTTAGTGGTATATAGCAAAAATGTTTGTCGGTGAACTTGTGGAAACAGCTCGACTTGTTATGGTCAAAAGGAATGAAACAGGACACATCAGGCCCTGCCACATCCGAGAATCCTATCGTAAGCTCAAGCTTCAAGGAAGAGTGCCCCAAAGAACAGTACAACGCCTTTTCCGCTAAGTCAGAGCTAGAGTGACTTTAAGAAAGACAATCATTATATCAAAATGCTAAAACCCATAATATATGTGGTTGTTTTGTTTTCTATTATTCTTTTATAAATGGGTTCGTAATATCATTTGTTACGTGTTGTGATTTTGGGTAATGATTAACATCGTTTTAGACTATAATTTTGTTTGTTGCCAAACCACTATTGCTCTTTTTTGTTTGTTAAGTATGGATGTGATTTTTATTTTGTTTTACTAGTATGATCAGATGATAGGCCATCTTGACTTTTTTTTTGGATAGCTTAACAAAAATCACATCCATACTTAACAAACAAAAAACAAACCTTGATGTTAACAAACCTAACATGTATACTTCAAGATTCCATATGGAGCCAATAGAAAAAAAACAAATGCAAGATATATGAATTGTCTAAAGTTACAACTGAATTACCAGGAAGCCGTAATAAACAATATATACTGAGAAAATGACCCTTTTACTTTAACAATCATCTCTGCCGTTTCTTGGAAACGTAAAGTTCATAGCAACCAAAACTGAAATTTCTACATAAACCTCTTTACTAGAGAGCTAATAACACTTAACAACTAGTATAGCAAAATAGCGTTAGACTTAATCGAAATAAAAGATTAAGCTTAGAACAAACTTAGCCTGAATACAGAATAGGGAAAATTAGAACATATTTGCCTATAAATGAACCGATAAAACTAGAGCTCAAATCATGATATTTTCTAAATTTTTGACATCATGCATAGAAGTATATTATGAGAATAAAAGTAGCCTAGGGAAATCAAGAAAATCAATTACACATTCTAAATAAATAAACCAGTGATTCAATAGTTTTTCAAGACCCATCAACTCTATAAGACTAAGAGATCTTAGTACCATTAAGAAGATATTTTAGATCATTGTATATTAAAAACTCATGTCAATGGGTACCATTTATAGAATCTAATACAGCTCAAACATACAAAATTTAACTATAAGATTGCAAGGACATGATGCATAATGCAGAATTGTGAATGCAGAAAGCTCATACAACAACCAAAACCAATGCATAATGTATAGGACACTCACTCCAACAACAACCAAAATTAACCATAAGATTACAAGAATGTAATTTCCTATGTGTAGAGTGATCACTAAAGGGCTTAGTGGATAAAACACAAATAATTTCGAGAGTTGAAGAAATTACAACCATGAACTGCAGAAGTCTCACATACCTTCAAATTACATATCTACATGAGACTCAACTAATTACAAAAAGGTTTTACAAGCACATACCTGTCATAGAAGTCTGCTCCACTTGAAATCTTCTCATAATCTCTAACACCTTCCTGAAACACAAACGTGAGGAAATCAGAATCAGTTGTTTTTTCTTCCACGTACTTCCCTTGTTACTTTCACTGCGCATATCATGAATCAGTTTTCGATTCCTTGACACATGTGGTATGTGATCAAACCGGTATCAAGTATTATAGTCGTTGTATTTTGAAGCTGAAGTTCCATCCAACAAATCACACTTATAAACCTTGTGGTAGAGAAAGGATTATGTCATAGACTTTTTTTTTCAGCTTTTGGTCGTTAGTTCCATCAAGCAAGCTGAACACCACCCATAGTCTTTTGTCTTTCTAAACCATATAAGATAATTTGTTCTCGTTTCAGTCTCTGTCCTAAAGATCAAATCAAAGTCATCCTTCCCACAAGTTTACCAGTTGGTCATTTATTCCATTCAACAAGCCGAAACCCATCCAGTCTTTGTATTAAAACTTTTCGTCGTAGTCCTAAAATAAAGAATCTGTTTCCGTTACAGTCTTTATCTTCAGACTTTGTTCTGTCCCCTGGTCGTTATTTCCATCCAGGCAGCTAGTCGTGAATCAGCACATTGTCTTTTCTAAGCCACAATACGAACTTGTTTTTCATTTCAGTCTTTGCCTTTAAAAATTCTTTCAATAGTTGGTGTTTTTATTTCCATCCAACGAATTGAAAAACTGAATGTACTCATTGTCTTTTCTGATCTGTCTATAATGGTTGTCCACTTGTACTGGTTATGACTTATGAGCAACAACAACTGCTCTTGAAGAGAAAAGTGGTCGACTCTGTCATCCTGATACCAAAGTGTTCGCTTCATGGAGCAACTGCTTGATCACAGGTTCTCTGCTCCTCATCACACGACATGAGACATGTCTGACTACTTTTTCCACTTGTAAAGCCCACCTGATCTCTGTGTGTAGGGTGTTGCTTTGATGTCCACTCACTTGTCCAAGAGATTCCAAGAAAAAACAACTTCAAATGTTTCAGGGGCAGGCAGTAAGGAAGATAGCAACTGGAATTGAAGGAAACGCGGAAACGCTTCAGCAACTGTTTCATTACACAGCTGCATCGATGAAGAAATGCATCATATTGTTGATCTGCATTACATGTAGCTTGAACATCAATATGTTGCAGCTTTTGCTTTTGTTGTCAGTGCAGTTGTAGCCAACTTTTGAGTTGAAACGAAATCAGGTATCCTCCGAACACAGTGATCCTGCTTTTTGTACTCCTCTGAACCATTGTAAATGTCTTTCCGTCCACATGAAAATCCAGCAGGTTCTTCTCATTAATATGCTCCCTTGATGACTTATTCTCTTTGGCTGCGTGCGGTAAGCACGGTACCATGAGTTTCAGAAACAGTCTCTGTTACACTTTCACTAAACTCATGCTGTTTGTTGTATAATCAAAACTGCAGTCCTTTACTCTTCCACCTATGCTTCAGGTGAAACTTCTCACCTGACATGTCACTGGCGAGTCGCAACCCCAAATCAGTATTTGCACCATCTTTGTCTTAATCTTTTATGTACTGTGAGTACTGAACCTGCTGTAGCTGAAATGCACCACCATGTCTCACATGCATAAACAACCATACCAAAAACATCAGCCTGCAACATCGCCTTGTTTTTCCAGAAAAATAAAGTCTCTTGGCCAAAGATGCAGAGTACAACACAAGAAAATGCCATTTTGTATTGAAACCTGAACAGCCAAGAATGAGGACACAGTAGCTCCTTCCTCTGGAAGGATACTGTAGTTCCTTCCAGCTAGAGAGAATTATGTGTTTCCATTGAATCCAATAACATATAACTGTACAGAACCACCCATATCTGGTGCTAAAATGTGTAGCCTTGGACACATGATCACCTCCACAAGTAGAGCAGTAGCAGTAACGTGTGATTTTCACTCAACCTAACAGCAGGGCTTAGCAACACCCTGAGCTTCAATCATAGTTCCGAAATGTCTTCTCCATAAAATATGTATCCCTAGACTCAGAACTCAACCCGCTCTCCTGCGGACATGCAAAAACAGGCTGAAAAGGATCATTCTTGTTTCTCTTGCTCAAACGGCGGAGTTGAACTATGCCAAACCCCAAACTGTGAAAGAGTTGCCACTGCTGCAGGACCATGCCATAAGAACGTGTTATCTGCCAATGTACGTTTGCCAGTGCAACCCAGGTCTACGCATGATTTCTGTAACTTTCTCTGCACATTTTGTATCTTCTCTCTTCTCTCAAGTCCAGAAACATTCTATATCGAATAATTGGTGTGCAAAAGCGCCCCATAGTAACATGTACTGGCCGTGTCAACAGCAACTGAACTCTTTCAAACAAGTGACTCATCACAACCAAAACCAACGGAAAAATCATCAAAGAGCTTCTCTTGGAAGAAGACTCTTCTCCATGATCTCTTCTTGAACTTATACTTCCAACCTTTTGCTTCTTCTTCTTGCCTTGTACCCTTCTAAGCACTGGAACAAACAATTTGTGTACCTGTTGCTTCTCCTTCACACATGTTGATGTTTGTACCAAGTCCTCTATCTTCATAGGACAAAAATTGTTTAATCTTGATGAGCGTGTATAACCCACCACTGTCAGAACCCAAAGACAGAGTATCAACAACAATGCCAGAAGAGGAGGACTGAAACTGGTTCACTGAGTCACATCCTTCATTAGACACATGCACTACCAAACCACATTGTCGGTCCAGTTAACAATCTTGTTTACGGTTCAGTCCTTGGCTTGAGACATTTTTGCAGTCACTCTGCTCGTTCTTTCCATCCAGAAAATCGAGAAGCAGCCGTTGGTCCTTTAATTCCATCCAACAAATTAAAAACTTCTCTAAAGCCCGTAAGTGGTAACATAAGAAGCTGTTTTTCAGTCTTTGCCTTGAGACTTATTCTATTAATTCTTCAGCATGACCTATTGATATAGGTTTAGTCCAACATTTTTTTTTCTAGATAATCTACTAAAAATAATTGTAACCGCTTTTTAATATCCCCCCACTTTAATCCCAAAATTCTCGGGAACAATTTCATTCTAATTCATACGTTAGTGGATATATATCGAGAATACTGAAAATAATATGAAAATAATGAAAACTTCAAAAATAATATAAAATAATATAAGTTGATTGTTTGGGTTTTACTTCTTATATATCCTTTTGTTAAAAACCCATGTAAGATAAGCACTTTATAATTGTAAAACAAAAATCATTAATAAAATATGAATTTTGAGTTTAAATATAAAAATTAAATTTATTTTTTGATATTTTTCTTTCTTTCTGTTTATATTTGTATTTTTAATTATATTTGTGTATAAGTTTTAATAAAAATATATTTTATTAAATAATAACAATTTAAAAATTGAACTGGTACGCACGATTAAGGTTGGGTTACGGGTGAAACTTGCCCCGCTGATC
This sequence comes from Raphanus sativus, assembly GCF_000801105.2. Lineage (NCBI taxonomy): Eukaryota > Viridiplantae > Streptophyta > Magnoliopsida > Brassicales > Brassicaceae > Raphanus > Raphanus sativus. The sequence continues at coordinate 26,108,977 of NC_079519.1, read as the reverse complement.
CGCCAACCCACTGGTTTTCAATTTTGTTTTGGTTAAAAAACATGACCGCACAATCCGCAACAATCCGTTAAACTAAAACTCATAGAATATATTTTTATAAATAGTAACTTCCATAATAATATCAAAGGGCGGGTTTATTTTCTGTTTTACGATTTTTTTAGAAATTTAATTTTTATATTTATATTTATTTAATCATATTTATAGTTTTCTTTGTAATTGTATTTTTCCTTTTAATCCTATTTAGCAAAAAAAAAGTAAAATGGGTTTTGAAAATTTTAATTTTTGATGATCACCTTTTTTGTTTATCTAATTTTTAATTTTATATATAATTAGTGTTTACATGAACTATTTTAATTGGTCTATTAGATGGATTAAGATTTTAGGCGAGAGTTTTGACCCGCAAAAAGCATAATATTATTTTAATTTAAATATTTATAGATTTTCCATTTTCAAATAATTGTGTACATATAATATTGCAGTTCTAATAATAATCTGTGAAATTTTTATCCCTCTGTAAAGTATACATAATACGGAATCTCTGAAGTGTCCACAATGTCTGATATAGTTTGTTTTTAACAATGTTGATATTGATATCAAACTTGAATAAATGGTAGAAGTTAACCTATTATAATATTTTTCTCTAACATATCTAATATTTGTTCCTTTAATGTAGGGTTAGTGGGTTAGTTTACAAAAAAATAATATAGGGTTACGTTAGTGGTACAGTTATATTGTTTGCTTACAATTAATTTGTATGTCTATTTATGTATTTGTGGCAGTTATAAAATTTAAAAAGATGGACACAACATTTATCAATTGGACATGTTGAAGAATTAATAGAATAGACTAGATTTTGACCCGCCCTTTTAAGGGCGGGTATATTTTTGGTATACATTTTTCCCTAAAAATTTAATTTTTATATTTGTGTTATAAATTTTTATTATTTTTTTCATTTTTCTGTGATAGAATATGAGTTCCTAAATTAAGCTTCGGGTTAATGCTATACATTATGCTTGAAACATACTAATAGAACAAAACTAATTTACAAAAAAAAAAAACATAACTAATTGTAAAATTATGACTGATGTCCATGTGTATACTGATTCGTTTCTAGTTTATTTCAGAAGAGTTTAAAAAGGCATTGCTTGAAATAGACTCCTAAAAAGGAAATGATGGCTGTAGGTTGTATGAGCATTGTTGAAAATACGGATCAACAATATTAAGTTGATTTTTAACTAATGGATTTAGATGCATTAGTTTATACAACAAACACATATTTTGTATGATATGATTATTTTTATTGATTGCTTTGCAGCTCCCAACATTTCTAATGAAAGTAAAGGAAAAAAGAACGTACAGAGATTCACTTCTTTGGCGTTCTATTCGTCTCTGTTCCTCTTGAACTATCAATAACAGTAAGATAAGACGCTTCTTCATGTTCTGATAATATTGGTGATATATCTCCAACCTGTTTTGAAAAGTTTGACATCAGACATATTATTGATTTTTATGATAGTAAATGTCATAAATTCGTTAACCTAGAAATGGATGATATAAAGTTAGACAGATATGCAGTGTAGATGGGAGTTAAGCTGGCTTCAAATAGCCTCAAGCTCAAAATATTAGATAATGTAGATGGTAGTATTTATAGTAGAATGAAAAGTCAGTGACAGTACGGATATTCTAAAGGAATATATCCTCGCTAATGATATATTATAGGAGCATATCGCTTGAAAAATATTTGGTTTAAGATTCGAAAACATTTTGGTTATCGACTGGAACATAACTTTGCGATCTCACGTGATCTTCTGTGATTGAGGTCGAGAACATCTCGAGTAAACTGGGTATCAATTAATTGTTAAGCTATAAACTGGACCTTATTTTAAACAAATACATAGCTTTTTAGAGTTTGGACCCATTAAAAAAATTAGCATGCGTTATATAATTCAAAATTTGTCGTATATCAATACTAACATATAAATATAATGACTTAAGAGGCATAGATATATATTTAAATTGTTCAGAACAATATGCTTGGCTTATATCAATTATATAGTTTCTTATTTTAGTGTTGATAGCATTAAAATAATCTATCAAATTTTCATTACACCAATAGTAGGGCTGGGCGTTCGGATACCCATTCGGGTTTCGGTTCAGTCCATTCGGGTTTCGGGTTTTCGGGGTCAAAGATTTCAGCCCCATTCGGATATTTCTAATTTTCGGTTCGGGTTCGGTTCGGATCTTTGCGGGTTCGGTTCGGGTTCGGATAACCCATTTAAAATGTTTTTAAATTTTTAAAATTCATTATATACTTTAAATTTTCAAAATCTATAAGAAAGATAATATATGACATATAAATTATCATAACATATATGTCAAAATACCTTAATTTAACATATAAATTGGTTTTCTTTGAATATTTGGATAAAGAATTAATAGATATTTAACTATTTTGGTGTTTTCAGTATACTTTAGCTATTTTAAACATTTACTTTTGACTATTTGCATATATTTTTCGAGTATTTTGGAAAATTTAAAGGTATCTTATATATTTTTAATATTTTTAATATACATTATATATAAAAATAATGTATATATTTAAGTATATAAATTTAATTCGGATACATTCGGGTACCCAAAATACTTCGGTTCGGATCGGGTTCGGTTTCGGTTTTTTAAATACCAAAATTTTGAACCCGTTCGGATATTTAATCAATTTCGGTTCGGGTTCGGTGCTACTTTTTCGGATCGGGTTCGGTTCGATTTTTCGGGTTCGGATTTTTTGTCCAGCCCTAACCAATAGGCAATAGATGAGACTAATATGAATAGGGGTCCATTAATATTGGTTTAACAGGTTCACGTAGAAATAGGTGACATATATATAAATGATAAGCTAGATATTAGGTAGTTTAGGTGGTCCTTATTTCATTTCCTAAACTATCCTTAATGAGTTTTAATTTTTAAGACAAATCTGATGGCATAAAAAGTAATATACCATGGAAAATTAAGGGCAAATCCATAAAAGGGATCCTGAATTAATAGTATTGATGTTCTATCTAATCTCTTGGGTTTGATAAAAACCGCACAAAACTAAAGGCTTTTAAAGTCTTGTTAAAAGAGGGATTCATTTGTTGAATCAAAGACAAGACAAAATCCAGTTTAAAGGATTATAAACCTTGTGGTAGAGAAAGGGTTATGTCATGACTTTTTCAGCTTTTGGTCGTTAGTTCCATCAAGCAAGCTGAACAACACCCATACAGTGTCTTTTGTCTTTCTAAACCATGAATAATAATATAAGATAATTTGTTCTCGTTTCAGTCTCTGTCTTAAAGATCAAATCAAAGTCATCCTTCCCACAAGTTTTTTTCACCAGTTGGTCATTTATTCCATTCAACAAGCCGAAACCTATCCAGTCTTTGTATTAAAACTTTTCGTAGTCCTAAAAATAAAGAATCTGTTTTCGTTACAGTCTTTTATCTTCAGACTTTGTTCTGTCCCCTGGTCGTTATTTCCATCCAGGCAGCTAGTCGCGAATCAGCACATTGTCTTTTCTAAGTCACAATACTAACTTGTTTTTCATTTCAGTCTTTGCCTTTAAAAATTCTTTCAATAGTTGGTGTTTTTTTTCCATCCAACGAATTGAAAAACTGAATGTACTCATTTTGTCTATAAACTAGACACGTTTAAGCCTTGTGGTTTTCATTCAATAAAATAAATTATCCTTGTTTTATAGGCTATCTTAAAGTTTATTTCAACCATTGGTCGCCATATCAATCCAACAGATTGAAACCTTGACTTTTTTTCAGCTATTGATCGCTCTATTCATCCAACAAACTGAACCAGTGAACCCCCATCGTTTACTAACATCCTGATAGGAACTTGCTAGTTTATTGATCAAGAACTCTGATTACAGTCTCCAGAACCTAGGGTTTACTGAGAGTCCTTATTATCTCTCCCAGATACATCCCCACAAGATGCATAACTCCTACACACAATCGCTCATCTATTTATACAGTGAACTGACACTCTCTCTCTCTCTCTTTACAACTCTATGCCAGATCACTCTTTCTCTTCTTATTCTTATGCAAGTGCCATGTCAGCAGCTCCTCACCTATCAATAACCCCCCCCCCCCTTTTGAAGAACCAGCTTGCCCTCAAGCTGTTGGTTTCTGATCTGTCTATAATGGCTGTCCACTTGTACTGGTTATGACTTATGAGCAACAACTGCTCTTGAAGAGCAAAGTGGTCGACTCTGTCATACTGATACCAAAGTGTTCGCTTCATGGAGCAATCACAGGTTCTCTGCTCCTCATCACACGACATGAGACATGTGGACTACTTTCTCCACTTGTAAAGCCCACCTGATCTCTGTGTGTACGGTGTTGCTTTGATGTCCACTCACTTGTCCAAGCGATTCCAAGGAAAATCAACTTCAAATGTTTCAGGGGGAGTAAGGAAGATAGCAACTGGAATTGAAGGAAACGCGGAAACGATTCACCAACTGTTTCATTACACAGCTGCATCGATGAAGAAAATGCATCATATTGTTGATCTGCGATACATGTAGCTTGAACATCTATGTTGCAGCTTTTTCTTTTGTTGTCAGTGCAGTTGTAGCCAACTATTTGAGTTGAAACGAAATCAGGTATCCTCCTAACACAGTGATCCTGCTTTTTGTACTCCTCTGAAGTGCTTGTAACTCATGTCATGTATTAAACCCCCCCCCCCCCCCCCCCAATAAACCAAGCCTCTGAACCATTGTAAATGTCTTTCTGTCCACATGAAAATCCAGCAGGTTCTTCTCATTAATATGCTCCCTTAATGACTTATTCTCTTTGGCTGCGGTAAGCACGGTACCATGAGTTTCAGAAACAGTCTCTGCTAGACTTTCACTAAACTCATGCTCTTGTATAATGCAGTCCTTTACTCTTCCACCTATGCTTATCGCAACCCCAAATCAGTATTTGCACCATCTTTGTCTAATCTTTTATGTACTGTGAGTACTGAACCTGCTGTAGCTGAAATGCACCAACATGTCTCACATGCATAAACAACCGTACCAAAAACATCAGCCTGCAACATCGGCTTGTTTTTCCAGAAAAAATAAAGCCTCTTGGCCAAAGATGCAGAGTACAACACAAGAAAATGCCATTTTGTATCGAAACCTGAACAGCCAAGAATGAGGACACTGAAGTTCCTTCCAGCTAGAGAGAGAATTATGTGTTTCCATTAACTCCAATAACATATATAACTTGTCCCGTAACTGTACAGAACCACCCATCTTTGGTGCTCAAATGTGTAGCCTTGGACACATGATCACCTCCACAAGTAGAGCAGTAGCAGTAACGTGTGATTTTCACTCAACCTAACAGCAGGGCTTAGCAACACCCTGAGCTCAAATCATAGTTCCAGAATGTCTTCTCCATGCTGAAAAGGATCATTCTTGTTTCTCTTGCTCAAACGGCGGAGATGAACTATGCCAAACCCCAAACTGTGAAAGAGTTGCCACTCCTGCGACCATGCCAAAAGAACGTGTTATCTGCCAATGTACGTTGCCAGTGCCAATCCAAGCCTAAGCCTGAACTTAAACCACCATGATTTCTGTAACTTTCTCTGAATTTTCTAGTAAAGGAGGTGTTTCTTCCTCCTTGAATTATTTGCTTCTCAAGCAACTCTGTTTCAAGTGAAACAAATTCCCATAGCTTCTGCATCCCTTCATCATCTTCATCAATCTTATCCATCACTCCATCAACACGATATCTGTAGCTTGAGACAATGATGTTGTATCTATGATTTCTCTTGAAAGCACAACTGATTTGGACTCTGTTTCCCCATGCTGTAATTCTCTCTCTCTCTCTTGTTTTTTCTTTTCTTCTACAGATGCCAAGTCACTCTTTCTCTTCTTATAATTATGCAAGTGCCATGTCAGCAGCTCCTCACATATCACATCATATGCACTACCAACCCACATTGTCGGTCCAGTTAACAATCTTGTTTACGGTTCAGTCCTTTGGCTTGAGACATTTTTACAGTCACTCTGCTCGTTCTTTCCATTCAGAAAATGGACAAGCCGCCGTTGGTCCTCTAATTCCATCCAACAAATTAAAAACTTCTCTAAAGCCGTAAGTGGTAACATAAGAACCTGTTTTTCAGTCTTTGCCTTGAGACTTATTTCAATCGCTGCTCGTTTACTCCAATCCAACGAGTTGAAAAGCGGACACAGGCAGTCATTGTCAAAAAAAACTAGACTACTTGTCTTTTGTCTTAAAGACTTTCATAAGCCGTGGGTAGGGCATGACTTTCTTAAATTGTTTGTCGTTATACTCCACCCCCATCCATAAGTTTAGAAAGCCGTGGGGGGTCTTTGTACTAAAATTTATTTCAACTCGTGGTCGTTTATTCCATCCAACGAATTGAAAAACAGACATGTAGTCTTTGCCTTACGACTCCCTCAAATGGTCGTTTTTTCCCCCATTCAAATGGTTCTCGGTTCCCATTGTCTATGGACATTTCCCATCCATAAGTCTTTTAACCGACCTGTCTTAAAAGAAATTTTTAGACAATGACTTTTGTAAGCAGCGGGTTGTAACTTTCTTTCCCATTCAAATGGTTCTCGGTCACACCATCCATCATAGCCTTTGTTTTGGACATTTTCCATTCAAAGTAATTTTAACCGACATGTCTTAAAAGTCTTTGTCTCTGTAAAGCCGTGGGTACAGAGTAAGGAATCTGTTTTCGATTTGTAGTCTTTTTGTCATAAGACTTTTGGTCGTTATACTCCCATCCATCTTTATAATCGAAAACAGATTTTAGAAAAAGCCGTGGGTAAGTAAAGTGAAGTAAGTCTTTGTGTTAAAGACTTATTAAGCCGTATGGTCTCTTATTTGCCCATCCCCTAACATCCTTACTTAGACATGCACTACCAACCCATATAATCGGTCCAATTAACAATCTTATTAGGGGGATGGCATAAGTTTCCTCTCGAGGCAACAACAACGGGACAATGTTCCCAAAAAAAAAGAATCTGACAGAACACTATTAGATTAGTGTCTGCCTATGATCTTATTGGGTTTAATATGAAAAACCAAAAACCCAAAACACGATTTGGTAGAACATTAAGAAGAATGTTCTATCTAATCTCTTGGGTTTGATAAAAACCGCACAAGACCAAAAGGCTTTAAAAGTCTTGTTAAAAGAGGGATTCAGTTGTTGAATCAGAAAAAAACAAAACCCAGATTAAAGGAATCAGAGCATGTACCTTAAAGAGGTTTCACGCGGAGTGAAGCTTCAGAGAGCACAGCCGGAATAAGAAAGACTAACCAAAGTCACGCGGAGTCAAGGCTTCACCACATGCAGTTCCATCCATTGCGATGATTTGAACAATTGGGAAAATTGAAAACCCTATAAAAACAAGATCGCGAGGAAACTTAGAAATCATTAGCAAATAGACAAGATACGACGATCGTATACCGAGCGAGAAACACACAACCCAGTCGGAATCGGTTTCAGGCGATCGTGAAAAGGAAACCCTAATCAACCAAAACGATTAGGAAAAAAGAAAATAAACTTGGAAACTAAGAGGAATTCTTCAAACGAATTCACTATCGAAACACTTTCTAATCTGAGAGTGTAAAATAGATTTCACGTTTCTGCAAATTGTGGAAGAGTCGATTGATTTCATTCTTCAAAGCAAAAAAGATGCAAAGAGTCTCTTCTATTTGTGAGAAAATGTTCTCTTCCTAACGGTTATATTTCAAATTTTTTTGACTCGGGTTTCGATCGAGAAAAAAGAAACACGCGTGGGTTATATTTTAAATTTTGTAATCAAACCGGTTCTGCATTTCTAGAAAATCATCTAAACCGAACCGGTTCTTTTTCCACGATGTCTAAATAATTACACGTCGTCGTTTTTGATGAAGACCCGTGTTGTCAAATTAGCAGCTTGCAAACTAGGCCTGGGCGTAAACAACTATAACCGAAGTCCATACTCATACCCGAACCGAAGTAACGGGTTCGGATCGGTAGCGGATCCTTGTTAAACACCGAATGGATCTTAAGCTTTTGCCTTTCGGTTATCTGATCGGTTCGGTCGTAAACCGAGGCCCGAACTAAGCACCGGGCTAAACCGAAATATATAATTTTTTGTTATACACAGTTTCATGTATTCTCCTCTCTCACCTGTTCTGTTTTTTTTTTCCTTCGGCTACCAAACCCTAATCCTAAAAGGACAAAGCTCTTTTGATTCGATCATAATAATAAATTAGAACAATAAATTTCTTTGTCTCTCTGTCTCCTGCTTTATCTGAGAATTAGAAGAACCAAAATCAGTTACAGGTTCGTCTGTTTTTTCTTTCTTCTTCTTCGGGTTTTCCGGAATTTTTTAATTGATTTGAAATCAGTAAAAATATCTTCTATTTGCCTGTCTTTTGATTCGCTTTGTTCATTAACTCATCTTTTATATGCATGTCTTCTGATCATTTTTCATTGTTTTCTGTAATTTCTTGTTCTTATTATTCACTTACATATGTGTTTTTATGTTTACAGATAGATTCTACATCATCTTTTGGTTGAGAAACCATAACAAAGCAGATGAATGTTATGACCGAGCATTTGGTTTAGTTCGTGTTGTCTAGTACTTTAGTACTGTTATGTGACTTTCGATTTCAATATTTTTTGAAGTTTTAGACTGGAGTTTGTTCTATTTTGATGTGTTAATAAATGAGGTTCGTTTTTTTTTCCAGGATTATTCGGTTATTTCTATCGGTTTTACCGAATATTTTCGGTTATTATGATTATATTTGTGATTTTTTGGTTTTTTTGGTTACATTTGGTTGTTATAGTCCGAAACCGAACCGGATCCGATTAATTTTCGGGTTTAGACGGATTTTCATTGTCTCACCAGAACCAATCCGAACCCGATTGGTTCCGAACCGGAACCGTACCGGAAATGTCAAAAAACCGAATGGTACTTCTATGCTTTGATCCGAAAATCCGAAAAACCGTTTCAACCGAACCGAACCCGATTGGTGGACCGAACGCCCAGGCCTATTGCAAACATTAGGAGTAGTATGTTTTCGCTGTAAGAGGCATGATGATGATGATCCTTCTGTTGTTGGTAAAAGAAGTTTGTGGCTTTTAAGTTTTGTTTTCAATCCATAGATAGATATGCTTAAGTAAAATATGATGATCTAATTGGAGTACTACTGCGAGTTTTGAATAGTAAGATCATGAATGCTTGAAAGTTGTGAAATAATAAACTCAAAGTAAAAGAGAGAGCTTTTCAAAACATACTTTGACATTTTGTCACAAATTGAAGCCAAATAACGGTTAAGAAACTTCAAGTTGTGAAAGAGTATAGTTCTTGAAGTAGTAAAACAGGGAGGGCAAATACAACTCTCAAGAGACAACAAAAGTTTTTCAGTAAAAAAAGACAGCAAGTTTTTCAGGCAGCGAGATCAGGAAGTGTGTTCTGAATGTTGTAAGGCATCAAGATGTTGAACCCATCTTCAGCAGTTGAGATGATCATCCCTGGAATCTGGTTGTGCCAGTGAAGTTCCTTCAAGTCCTTTTGTCCCTGGTTTTACGGTATAGAAAAAAGTTTTCAGACAAACAAGACATCAATGAAATATTATAACCAGAGCTAAAGAGGTTAAAAAGTAAGATGTTACCTGGTGAACGAAAAGAAGCTGAGGAGGCAAGTCTTGAGGTGTGTTAACTTGTTCCTTAGTCTGTGCTTTGAACTCTGCTTCCTCTTCTTCATCCTTCTCCAATGATAAATCCCATATCCTGCAGATATAGCCCACAAACCATCAGACAGTTTCTCTGTGTTTTTAGCGGATTATATGTGTGTTTATGCATAAACTATGTGGCTTACGTGAGCTGGTTATCACCGGAAGAGACTGCAAGTGTTGAGGATTCATGAGCGCTCCACTCAATCGACGTGATAGGATGCTTATGATACTCAAAATGTGCTACCTTTGCATCTCCCTCCTAGTTCAAGTTTTAAAGGCTTATCACATCACAGTCTTGTTAAGATAATTGATATGGATATCATAAAAGCCAAGGTCTTCACCATACCTTGATAACTCTAAGATCATGGATAGAGAATGCCCCGTCATCACTCCCTGAGGCCAACATGCAACTAGCCAACCTTCATGAAAGGGGAAAAACAAAGAATGAGCCAACCTGCAGGTAACACAAAACCAAACAAGAATTAAGTTACACAACAAAGTGTGGCAAAGAGAACCTGTTCCATGAGATGACATTCACATCTGCGTTATGTGCTTTGAAAGATAATGCAGGCGTCTTCCCAACACGGACATCCCATAGTGCAATAGTCCCATCCACAGAACACGACGCAAACACGTTGGCTTCAGCTGGACTCCACTGGCAACAGAGGAAAATCATATTAAGCCCAAAAAGGAGACGGTACCAGTTAACACACAATTTAGCTGCAGCAGAAGCGACAGTTTTACTTGTAAATCTTCAACACTTGCGGTGTGTCCTGTTAACGGAATAGGATCAACAGTCCATGAACCAGAAGCTGGTTCCCACAGATGAATCATACTCATGCAGTCCCCTAAAAGGGTTAAGAAAAAAATAAATAAATACACACTGACTATGTTGAAAAAGTATGTAACTGTCCGAGTATTGACGAAAAATCATACCGGAAAGAAGTCTTCCAGCAGTTGCAGGACTCCAATCTATAGCATAGCCTTCGTCTTTGTGGCCAGAAAAGTTAACTAAGGGTGCTTGGTTCAGAGCCGGTGAAGTTCCATCTTTACCTTCTGTTTCTGACTCTGCTAAAGCATTAAGATGAGAGCTCATGTCCCACACCTGCCCACAATTACAATAACAAAAAATCAGACTCTAGGAGAAACATATAAAACATGAACGTGCAAGTGGATAACAACGTTATCTTACTTGAACATGACCAGAATCTGCCCAAGAGACACAGATATGAGGATTTTGTGGCATTGCACGAATGCGGTTAACACATCCATGGTGAGCAACCCTGCGGACCTGTTTATCAAAAACATTTGAGATAAAAACGTATTAACCATGATAATGACGACTCTCTACTAAATGAATAACATAATAGTTAGACAGAAAGAATCAAAAATTACCTGAATAACTGGAGCAGTGGAAGCTCCATCTTCGCTTTCCTCATCGCTGTCACTGTCCTCATCTTCATCATCCTCATCCTCCATATCATCATCACCATTCACTACCTTCTTGGGCACTACATCGCGTCTCTTGCCAGATACGTTGCTGATTTTAAATAATCCAATGGAGTTCATATTTGCTTTCTCAGCCTAAAAGGGAGAGGAGGAGAGTTACTATTCACAACTTATAAAGAGAATCAAGAAGGAAAGAAAAAAACACATTCAAAAGATACAAGACTCACCTGAGTCCCAGCCACCATATACAAGGTGTGAGGAAACTCAGTTCGATTCAAACCCAACTTATCACCTAAGATGTCAAAACTGAAAGAAAGAAAGAAAAAGAAACAGTAAATCTCTTATGATGCCTTTGTATACATAATTTCACAAAGCAGTTTCTCATCAAAGGCCCTATGAAGATATAAAGATCTCTTTACTAAACCCTAAAGTGTGAGGCTTTTTTTAGCTGAAATCACCTCAAACAGGGCCAACCAACATGGAAGCCATGAAGGGAGTTATAAGCAGAAGGGTCGCACTGAAGCTCTTCTCCTTCTTCTAGCTTATCCACACCTGGCTGCCATACCCTTGTTGGCATCGATGGTACCGACGAAGACGAAGACGCTTCTCCCTTCTTCTATCAAAATTGAAGAGTTTTGGGATTCAGTTTAGGTTACTATACAATCAGATTGAAAGAGTTTGGGATTCAAAGTTCAAACCTTGTTCTTCCTCTTTGCCTTCTTAGGGTTTATGCTGCGAACCATTTTTGCCTTCCTTCCGATTCTTACTACCAAGACTCTTGTCTACTTTTGTTGCTGAGTTCGGCTAAAAGGCTTGTCATTCTTTTAGGGTTTAAGGCAAGCTAATATTTTACCTCATTTGCATAGATACCCTTTAGTTTCTTAAAATTATCTAAAATTCCTAAACTTCTTATAATATTAAAATATCACCCAAAAGTTCGTTAAATAGTTCTCACATTCAGTCTGTTTCTTTTAACTGTTCGTTAAGTAGTCTACAAAATCAAAAGGGTTTGTCATTTTCTCTAGGGTTTTAAATTAATTTACGCCTAATCACAAAATAAATTACCTGTTTTGCATAGATACCCTTTGTTTATTGAAAATTAATCTAGATTCCTAAATCTTTTCTAAACCTCATATGTAACCCTAAAGTTTGATAAGATATTTTCTACAACTGTTTGTTGATTAGAGTCAACAGAATCGATGTAGTAAAACGAAGTACATTAGTCTTGTGTTAGGCTTTAGTTTGAGATGGATATTAATTTCGTTCAGGCATATGTTCAATGCAGACTCAAACCAGCACCAGTCTTTTAATTGGGTTAAGATCTAAGTTGAACAAAATAGCAGTTTCAAGAGTCTTGAGGAAACCGGGATCAAGAACCAAGACTATGTACCCTTAAACACGATTTTGGAAGAGTCCTAAAATCTACTAATATCTCAAAAGACAAACCAGCGTTTTGACAAAAACCAAGTTTACTCGCTAAACCGACAACTAAACCGCATAACAGGCGATAGATAGAAAGGGTTTTTCTTATTTCTTTGCACTCAATCAAGGCTTGGAGGCACATGTCATGACATGCGACTTGAACTTCTCCAATTCTGTCACAACTTCCTCTTCCGGTCTGTAAATCAAGTCACTCATCCTCCATATCTGCCAATAAAGAAGATAGTATAAGCACGACACAATTTCAGTTTTATCAACAAAACTGCTACCAAGAAACAAAACTGCTACCAAGAAAGTGATTAATGGTTTACCTGCAATGTTCCACCTCCACCAGTAGTCTCACAGTCATCAGAAACACTGACAATAGTCCATGGGTCCGCCGCATTCCAGTGGAAATCAACAACTTTGTCCCTGAAAAAACAAAAATATTAATTAATTAGAAGCAAGTAAAATGAGAAAGCAATCAAGCGAATTAGGATCAAGTCTTGTACGAACCTGTGACCAGCATGTTGGAAGAAGAGCCCCGCAGGGTTTTTAGCTGCACGATCAGACTTCTTACTGACCTGATGCATAGTTAAACAAACCAAACATGAGTAAGATGAAATAGCTTTCAATGAAGAAGCCAACAAAGATTAATTCCAGACATATCTGAGTGAATTATATATATGTACACACCCTGTCATAATCCCAGATGTTCAAGAGACCATCTTCTGCGGAACTCCCAAAACAGGATGCCTTATCAGGAGACCACTGATTTGATCAACAAGATGGGTTATCAGTGAGTTTTATTAAGTACAAGTAAAAAAAAACATAAGAGCTGTTGTTGAAACCTGAACGCAAAGAACAGCAGCTTTGTGGCCCTCAAATTTGTAAATAGGCGTACCAACTCCATTTGAGGTAAGGTTCCTACGATCATACAGCCGGACAGTGTTGTCTGCTGACCTGATGAAACATTCAAACTATATCTAATGAGTACACATACGTACAGACTAAAAGTTTTATTAATTAGATGCTAAGTGTGCCTTAAATCATCTGTCTATGGCACATGTATATATATCTATTTCCCCATACCCTGTCAGGATGAGATTGTCGTCATGAGGATTCCAATCAACACAATGAACATCAGCATCATGCGCCTTTTCAACCTGGTAAACACAAAACAAAAAAGAACAAGATAAAAGATAACAGAAGGTAAGAACTTTGAAATTTTGTTAGGATCAAGACGATACAGCACCTTCGTGACAGGGCTAGTCCCAGTTCTTGCATCCCACAGTATAAGGCAAGAGTCGTCACCGACACTGCAGAATTCTTGTGCACTAGTTCACGACCAGAAACATCATCAGAAAGCATTAAAAACATGGAAAAAAATACGAGATCAAAAGGAAGAGAGAATATTCTCAGAAGTTACCTAGTTGGGCTGAATGCAACATCTTCAACCGTATCGTCATGGCCTTGATAGACACCACGTGGGCCAACAGAAGGACTCTCACTCTTATCACCACTCTGTTTGAGGATTGATCCAGATGATTTGGAATCAGTGCCAACCGTTGTGATGTGGTCCTGGATGCTCCACAAAACCACTAACTTGTCCTTGCCTAAGAGAAGAACCTTTTTATGAGAAACTGGTAAAAACCAAATGATCAGACACTAAAAAAATGACAGAGACACAGACCTCCAGAGAGGACAAAGGGTTCGGTTGGGCACATTGCAAGAGCAAATTCAGCATTGTCTTGGTGTCCAGTTAGTATCTGCGAGAAGAAAAAAAAAAGGGTTCAGATGATGCAAACAAGTAGCAATTTTTAACAAGATATCAAAGAGATACATCACTGCTTCCAATGATGAGGTTAGGACAAGCGAAAGAAATGTTCTTAGAAGTGGAAATACCAAATCAGGACGGGAATTGGCAGCACCAAGCACAGCATGACGGTTTGGTTGGGTGTCAACATCCCAAATGAGAACCTGGAATCAAAGCATGTAGAGTATTCAGATAACTGAAACTTGAAATTGGTCCAAAACAAAGGATGCTCTATGATTGCCAAAAAAAAAAAGAAGCAGGACTTACATCAGGACTATCAGTGTGAGTAGCAATAATCTTACTGTTTTGTGGGAGTTCCCTGATTCTGTTAACCTGCAAATGCGAATTAGTCATCAAAACAGGGTTTTACTTTCCTCAAAGTGCAAAACAAGAATAATGATATAAGAATTCAAACCTCTCCAGGGTGAATGATGGTCTTGAACTTCTTCACAAATGGAGAACGTGCTTCTTCATTGAACTGAAACACACATTTCCAGAATAGGAAATCCATCCATTGTAGTGAGAAGCATAGTAAGGATAAGAGCTATAGATTGGTGGAAGAACAACTAGTTACCTGAGAAATGTGCTCAGCCGCAGCAACTCGTGGCTTAACAACTTCGCAGTTGGCTATGACGAGAGTGTTGGGTACAGTGCCATCAGTCTAGTGACAAAAAAAATATACAAATATGATGAGACCATGAAGACAACTTTCCCAAATGGTGTCATGGCGAGTAACATTCAGGAGAAAGTGAAGAACCTACTTGTTCAGAGAGGTAAAGACGCTGGCGGTTCTTGTAGGTTGCTTGATCAAGTTGTGGACCCCATCTGTGAAATAAAAAACAACAAAATTCACCCAAATGAAAGACCTCATCAAATCAAACATGAACATAGACAGCTAAAACATCTGAAGCAACAGACAAAACATCAAAAACTTCTACATCCTTTCCTTTGTGTTTGGTTAGGGATTTAAAAAAACCGAACAGCAGATACATCAAAACGTGAAGACAGACATATAAAAAGCTCAACACCAAACCAATAACTTGAGAATCACAGACAAAACCCAGAAACTGAAAATGTATGTGTATCTCTCTGAGCATCAGAATGGTTCAACACAAGATCTAACCGAGGAAAGATTTAATTGAAACCCTAGAAGAAGAAGAAGAGAGAGAGAGAGAGAGAGAGAGAGAGAGAGAGAGAGAGAGAGAGAGAAAGGAGAGGGACCTGCAGGAGAGAGAAGGCCAGACGAGGTTGTGGTTGGCGAGCCAGTCGTAGAGAATGGGGACGAGACCTTTCCACTTAGAGTACTTCTCGTCCACACTCTGCTCCTCCTCCTCCTTCTTCGTCTTCTTCCCGCTTTCCTTCATCTTCCCCCCGCTCTGAGAATCCTCCTTGCTCTTTGGTTTCCGCCCTCTCTTCTTCGGCAACGCTGTTACTACTGTTCCTCCGCTACCTGCTGCTGTTGCTTCCTCGCTCTCCATTTTTTCCTCTCCTCTCTCTTCCTTTTTTGTCGTTTTATTAGATTTCACTCTCTCTCTTCGGTGAGAGACGACAATAATACCGTATCCGTATCTCTCCTCTCTACGCTGCCTTTACTAACATAACAAAACCACCACCGTCTCCTTCTTTTTCTTTTGACCAAAAAGAAAAATAATAATAATTATTTATTACATAATAAAATAATGGATGGAAACTAAAAATATTATCAATTAACCGAAGTGAACCGAACCGTTATTCTCGGTTTTCCGATTCAGAAAATGCTCTCTACTTACGAACCAACCGGCAAGATTAGATAATTCAAACCGATTCAGCAAACACCAACCGATCGTTTTAACCTTAACTGAGAATCAACAATATAGCTTCCTATATAATTAACCGAATATAACCGCGTTATTCTGGTTCAGAGATAACCAAATTAACCGACTTACATGCTAGACTTATTTCAACAATGTTTTGTTTTTGTCTTTGTCTTGTACGATTAACCCAAATCCAACATATTATCACATAGACCAAAATAGAAATATATATAATCAATAAGGGACCTCAAAACATCAAGACAAACAAAACTCCAGCGATGATCAACCAAACAAAAAGAGACACAGAAGAAGAAGAAGACGAAGAAGCAACAATCTGAACAGGGAACTCACACTGTCCCTGAGATATATTCTTATCTGTAACTCTGGCCAAACCTTGGAACACACAAGCCATCTCATCCTGGTTCTTCACCTGAAAATACATGTTAAACGCATACGAAGCGTTCCCGTTCGCATCCAGACCATTGCAAGAAGACCCGTAACCGAGCGCGGTACAGTCCGAGAAAGTGCACGCGAAATCTATGTTCTTGGCGAGCTTCGTCAGGTCTTTGGCGTCCGGATTAAACTCGCACCACTTGTTCGGTAGATACGTCACGTTCCGCGCACCGACCAGCAGCGTGTTCTGCCCTTGTCCCGAGAGGTCTAAAGGAAACTTCGGTTGCCCGTCGAATCTGAACAGTCCCCAGTGGCGCTCGAACGCTCCTGGCGCTATGCTTTTAGCGTCCTCGTCTAGTAACCCGAACAGGTACACCTCGATGTAGGTCGGTCTAAGCGGAGTGCCTTTGTTTGTTCCGAGCCTCGGTAACAACCCGTTGTAGAACCTATAAGCATCGCCTACAAAGAAAAAAAAAACGTTTCTTCAAAACCAAACATTGCAATCTAAAGCACTATCAAGCCGTCTAACAGCAGGTGCAAACGGAACTAACATGATCCAAGTTGAAAAACAAAAGAAAAATTAAGAATTTTTAAAATAAATATATAAGTTATAATATAAAACTATAAATTTTTAAAACTATTCTATTATATATTAAATATATCATTAATATTTTTTTAACATGGTCCATAAATAATTCGAGACGGCCTGAGCACTATGTTAGTTTCAGAGATATGTTACCGGTGTTAGCGTGTTTGTCACCCTCTGTTGGCCAGCCAACTTCTCCTACTATAATCGGCATATCTCCATGACCAACAGCTTTCAGAGACGACACCAAAGTGTCGAAGTTGGCGTCGAAGACGTTCGTGTAGCTAACACCGTGGTCGTCTATCGGTTGAGCACCGTCGAAGAAGGCGTAGTTGAGCGGGAAGTCGTCGTTACCGTAGAGGCTCAAGAAAGGGTAGATGTTGATCGTGATCGGTGCGTTGTTCTTGCCGAGGAAGTCGACGATCTGAGTCATCTGACCGAGGATGTCGGGACGGAATCTGCCCGCGGATGGGACGGGGTCGCTCGCTGGCGAGTCGTAGACGTCTGCGTTTAGAGGGACCGTGGCTTTCACGGAGTTTCCTAGTCCTGCTTCGTTTAAAGCGTTTTGGATGTTCTGGAGCGCGGGGAACGTGAGGTTTATGAATGTTCCGTTGTATGATTTGAGGAATGGCTCGTTCCCTACTGCTACAAACCTGAAACACATCATCATCATCAACAGTGTTGTTACTACAACCAACCAATGTGTAAGTAAGAAAGCAGATATTGATAACTCACGTGATATTGACACCACCACTGAAGTTGTAACGAGTAACGTTCTTGCGAACCCAATCCTTGGCACGGTCATAGCTTCCCATGACGTTGAGCTGATCATTGGGGATAGCAACCATCACTTCGAGACCAGAGCCGGCGAGTGCACCCATGGTGGTCTCGTCAGCGTCGAAAAGCTTAACCTTGTTGATGTTATTGTCCTTGAGCATCTGAACCACTGTCTTTGGTGGGAGCTTGTGTGTGGCCATTGTTCCCCAGTTAACTCCCAGCCCATCTACTACCGTTACACTTAGAGGACTTATTAGGATTGCCAATCCGACGAAAAGGGTTAACGGATTCACCATCCTGACAAAGAAGGAAAAGGGGCTTTGAGATAATTACAGAAAGAAAAAAAAACAGCCAAATAAATGCAATTCCAGGCTGTCACGCTTACATCAGAACTGTATATGTGCCTTCCTATTTTTCTGGGAGTTTCCTGACTTTGTTAACTTGCTGCAACTGTAAATTGTTTAATCAATACAAAATCCAAAAACAGAGTTTTGCTATCCTCAAAAGTGAGAAAAACAAATGCAATGTTTCAAAAACAGAAATGCAGCAGATTCTGATCAAGTAACAATTTTACTGCACCAATAAAACTAGAAGCAACAATGTGGATGGAATCCTGGAAACACTTGCATAAGAAAGAAAAAAAGTAATGTGTGAGGATGATCATGGCAGAAGATTGGTAACAAAACCATTATTTACCTGAGAGTGAGATATGTGCTCTGTCCCAGAGACCCTTACGCTTAACAACTTCACAAATCGTTATGATTCGAGTATAGAGCACACTGACGTCAATCTGGTGACACAACCAAGAAAAGAAAAAGGAAATAAATTTAGAGAACATGAGACAAGACAAGTTTCTGAAATGTTAGCAAGCAAGATACAATAGAAAACATTCATATATATATATATGATTGTTTCAAAAGCTGTGGAAACGTATCTATTAAACTCAGAACAACATTCAACAACCGGTAGATCTTATCAAACAAGAATCCAGATAAACATCTGTGAAAATCATTTGAAACCAACAATGTAACACAACGAAACACTAAAGCGGTTATCAGACCCATCTGCGTTGATCAAAGGGCTTAACAATGATAACATCTATAAAAGCCAGAAACTTTAGAGACATAACGAAACCCCTAACTTTCAAACCCACAAATCGAAAAGTAGACGAAATGCAAATTAAATCCAAACATCAAAAAAAGGTTGAAAGCTTTTCAAAGGAAATCGACTATGGTAACCTGAGAAAGAGAGAGAGAGATAGTGATGGGCAGAAGCAGAGAATAATGGGGGAGCAGGATGAGGAGGCTCTCTTCTTTTCAAAATCAAAGGGACTTTTGTCGCTGAGCGGTGAAGTAAACCTAAAAGTGAAGCCGCGTTTTTGAACAAAGTGTGAAACTGATATTTTATTACAATCCAATAAAAGAATAAAACGTTCAAAACATAACGGATGATTGGAAGCGATAAATGACTCATTCAAGTGTCCCACCAGAACACCGTTAGTAATGGAATCTTTTTTTAAAAACAAAATTGAGATTTTTTCCTTATTGACACATTCCGAATTTCCAATTACCCACAAAGACATTGGGTATGCACAGTTAACTCACAACAATTATCACTAAAAACTACTTATAAAACACAAATGAAGATAGATAAGTATCATTATATATATATATACTGATTTAAAGGTATAACTAATTGTTTTTCTCTTCTGAAATCTTCATCCTTAACTTAGAAAGGTAGGCTTTATGTAATTTGATTTCCCACATCAGCTTTTGTATCACTCCAAATCCACCTCTGATATTATCATCGGTCCATGCACCACCTTCTTTTAGTATCGAAGATGCTAACAGATGTTTTTGTTCATGCGGAGCAAGTTTCATCATTCTTATAATATTTGGTGTACCAAACAATTCACAAGCAGCTTCATAATCGGATTTCCTATAAAAGATTGATTTAACAATTTATCAACATTAATATCTAGTTCAAAAATCATGTTTATGATAACACATTAACAGAAAACACATATAGCGTATAAGAAAATATATACACTTCATTTGGAAAATATGCAGCAAATTCACAATTTCTGGTACATATTTTGTTTTTCTTGGTGCAAATGCAACAAGGACCATGTTTAGTATTGGTTCCTAGAGCTTCCATCACAATGTTTTCTTTTTCTTGGGAACAAAATATGTAGATTAAGTAAGATGCATCAAAACATTTTTATCAAAGAAGTATTTGTATGTGAAATGGTGGAAATTCAGTAAACATAAAATAAATTATTTATCCAAATATGAGGATATGCTTAAAAACTTCATGATTTTGTGTAATTAATAACTCAAAAGTAATCAGACATCCAAGTTTTAAGTTACATGGATATTCCATATTTATAACCAAATTAAAACCAAATTATTTATAGTCTGATAAAAATATCAAATCCCTTATGTATTAAATAATTCACAAGATTTTCTTGCCAAAGTAATTGACAAGTTGTGAAATTCAGAGAACATTAGGTGTTTTCCTCCACCATGTGCAGAAATAAAAGTTTTAAAATTTAAATTATATTTTAAAATAAAATTTTGTTAATTTTTTAGATTTTATTATTTGCTTATAATTTAATTTTTAATTTACTTTAATTATATGTAAAATTAAGATAAAGTAAATTTTTTTTATTTAAATTTATATATAATAATAATGTATTTAAATTATAATTTTGAAATATTTTTTCTATTTATTTTGGCTAAAATATATTAAATTGAATTCTGTAAAATTAAGAGAACAATTTTAAGGTATATAAATATCAAAACTTAAAACTAAATTATATTTTTAAAATTTGTAGATATCAAAAAGAAACTAATGGTATTTGGATTGGAAAATTACATTTTTTAAAAAAGAACAGCTAAACTTTTGAATAATTGTTTAATAATAAAAATTATATACTTATAAAAATAGAATTAAATAATATTTCAAAATTGTAAACTGTTAATCACTGTATTTCTATTTATACTATTATATTATTTATTTTCATATTAATGTGATCTATGAGTTATTACCACATTGTAAAAAATTATCAAAATATAAATCAATATTAAATGTAAATGTTCATGTCACTATTAAATTCAAATCATGTCATCATTGTTAGTGTGTAATGTCAAAAAAAATTTCAAAAATCAATATGGTGATGATACATGACAATCATCTTTTAAATAATGTCAAAGAAGTTATTTTGACTATATTTTGCATGACAATAATTTTTTAAAATAATGTCAAAGTTTATCAAAGAATTGAATATACAATTTTTATTATGAATCTAACTAAAAATTCATTTTTAATTATATGATAAATATGGAAATATTCATATCTCTAAATTTTCAAACATATCCTCATACTTTGACACATAATTAGTTTATTTTGAATGTATTTTTCAGGACTTTACCTATAAATACTTCTTTCATAAATACTTTCCAGGACACATAATTACTTCCATATTTTAACTACTAATTTAAAGATTTTTGATCCCAGTAAAATAAAAAAAACATTGTGACAACAGAACCACTTTTTATCAGCAAATAGAGTCATAGATTAAAAGGTTTACAAGATGTTAGAAGAGTTATTCAGTGCCTCCTTGGCTAAACAGTCTGCATTGATATTGTCTTTTCGAGGGATAACGTAAAAGAAAATAGAGGAAAAGGAACAAGTAAGCTCATGATATCATGAAGAATTCCAAAAAGCTCCTTGATAGATTCTTTTCTATTGATAACTCTCATGAGATTCTGAGTGTCTGACTTCTAAAAGAGTTTCGACAGGCCGAGTTCTGAAGCTTGCAAGAGAGTCGTTCTTAACGCCAAGCCCTCCGCTACAAGGGATGGCGAGACAAACTCTTCCTTTTTCGCCGATTTTGTGGAAAGTCCTTCCTGTCTAGACTTGGATCATCTTGCCACAATAATAGCATGTAACTATCAGATGTGAACTAGGGCTTGTGGTCTGGTGGTGATTAATTTAAGGGTAAAGTTTAATACAGTGAAGCTACCAAGATTCGAGTCCTGGCCACTGGAGAATTAACATTTCGACATCGTCAGAGACATAAGACTGAGACGTGGCAACACGTGACTAATCTGGACCACTTATGTGAGGCCAAGATACCCATGTATAATTAAAAAAAAACAAAAAAAAAAACAACTCCCAGACGTGAGTCAGATCGTCTTCAAAATTGGTCTCGACCTGTGATTTTGATGTGAACATGAGTCTCCTCTCTACACCGTCTATAAATGATTATAGCATATAAATAAGAGTTCGATCCTTGTTCCTTCCTCTGAACTTCTTCGTTTATTATTTTTTTATTGACGTTTTCCATGGTAAGCTTTCCTTCTGGTTATGAATTTCTTAGAGTGACAACTAGTGTTGCATTTCGTCTTCAACCTTCACTCAATTTTGTTAAGATTTTTATGAGACCCTTTAAAATGTTCAAGTGTTCCATCATACTCTGGCCATTTATACTCCAATGTTACCAACCGTCGAATAAGAAAAGCTTTGTTTCAAGGCATTTTTTGAATCATGGAATCAAGTTTTGTCCATAAGTCAAAAGAATTTGTGTAGTTAGACTTAGAGACATGTTCAAAAGAGATTGGTTGACGTGCTTACGGATTACTGCAACCACTTTTCTACTAAGAATTTCCGATGCTTTGTCATCTTTTCCTTCTGGCTTATTTTTCATGATGATGAATTCATGAAAATCCTTGTAATAAAGTAATCTTCCATCATCGGTTTCTTGAACATGTCACCTTCGAAGGTAACAGTTGCTTCCACATTCACTTCCACTAGAAGTTGGTGATAGTAAAGAACATGGCTCTGATACAATTAGAAAAAAAATCCATAGTAGTATTTTTTGCATTGTTAAGATGGCAATTATACAACTATGTTTAAAATAGCCTTCATATATTAGGAAAGAGACTTTCTACAAAAGCTTTGTATTTGGAGACTTTCTTAGAGCATCTCCATTAGTACTGGGCTCCAATTCCAAGACAAATTTTTTTATTTTTTTTTTTCTTTTTAATTTTAAAAAAATAAAAATAAAAAAATAGAGTGGAACCAATCGCGGGCCGCCACGTGGCGTGGGGCCCGCTAAACAGTTAAGAAACAGGTTCACTCAGAAGGATTTTTAAGAGACAGGTTCAAAATAAATGTGGGCCCCACGATTTTTTTAATATTTTTTTTTTTTGGAACAGTTAAGGATTAGGGGTATTAAAACCCCTAATGGAGATGCTCTTAGAATTCTTGTAGAACTCTTTGTAGTGTTTTTCTCTTCTTTATTTTTGTTTTTGCTTGATTGATTACAAGTGATACGAGGACCCCTATTTATACTAGTAAAGAGTGAGTACTACATATTTCTAAAGTACTCTCTAATCCTTATCCACAACTTTTTATCCTTATCCACTTTTAAATTACCTTTTCACTTTGCATGAAATTATTCATAGAATTAGAAAAAACTTGATGTAAGAACAGTTTCCTGGCAATCATTTCTATACGGCTAGGTGAAATGAGTTTTAGAAGAGTTACTAGATTTTGAAGGGCGGGTATATTTTTGTTTTACATTTTTTAAAAAAATTTTAATTTCATGTTTGTGTATTCTTTGTAAATCATATTTGTGTTTTCTGTGATCATATTTGTGTAAATATTACTTTTTAAAAAGTTCAGTAAAATATTTTGATAGTTATATTAAATTTGTGATTTTTCATAACTATAAACACATCTATCATAGTCATTTCATATATTAATTGTACTTTATTTCTAACAGCTATAAATTTTTTTTTTCTTAAATAACAAAGTAATATTATTTTTGATCCACGTTTTCAAAGTGAAATTTATTTGCCGAAACAAATTAAATTTATTGAATATAAATTTATATTTCTGACTATTTATTTACATTTAAATGTTACAAAGAAAGCATTATATATGTGAATATTATAATAGGTTAATGTTTTAATAAAAATAATTTTGATGATGAAATATATAATCAGGTTTAAATAAATCAGAATATTGTGGTATTTATTAGCATTTTGAATTATTCACGCAATTAAATATTCGTACTCGAAAAACCAATATAGAATCTATCCCATAAGTCTAGGCCTCGAATCTGATTAAATTGGACCTATATATTAAAATATTAATTTATTATATTTATCCAATTTTGCTAATTTATGATATAGTTTTAGTATATTTTCATATATGATATGAATCCACGGCACCAGTGGTAAATCTAGTGATCTACATTGAATTCAGCTTAGATTTTGAATTAAATTATAAAATTTCTATTTAGAATTCTATACGATTAAAAATCCATCAAATTTTTATTTATCCGTGATTTTGTAATGGTTGACCCGAAAATTTGAGATAATTTAATTATCTTTTAATTATTTAATTTCATGATAATTATTATTTATCGGCAAAATTCTAATTTTGTAGATATATTAGTTAAATAAATTTGTATTTCATGAATTGAAATAAAAATCTAATTATTTATTTTATATTAACTTTTTCAATGGTAAATAATATTATATTAATTATTATTATTATTAAAAGGTCAGGGTTAGTTAAATATAAAGCATTAAACTTAGATTTTTAATATTAGTAGTCATAATAGTAAGAATAAAGGTGGTTATTAATTTGGATTAATTAATGTATTATTGTGATTAAATATATATATTTCCGTAACAAAATGTGCATATATTTTCAAAAAAAAGTGTTGTAATTATTATACATATTTAAATCAACATATATCAATAATTTATTTGTACATTTTCATAAATATTGCAGTTATGGATCCTCCTAGAATATAGGAATTAAAGGAAAACAGTTATAAAATATTTGGTTTTTTTTTAATAAGCCCCGACCATTATAAAGTTAAAAGGTGGTTACAAAATATTTATTTAGATTCAGTTATAGAATATATGGTTTTTTTATTGTGGAAAAAATAATTGTTGGACATAACCCCATATCAATTGGACATGTTGATATCTTACTTATTTGCATTGTTTTAACCATTCATTAGTGTGCATTTTGATCATCAAAGGCATCATCTAGGCATATCTAGGATGCATTTCATTGCACATGTCCTTATCAGGTGTTGGAGATGCAACATGGTGATCATGGAAGGTTTGAGAGGTGTTTTAAAAGCAAGAGTGATGGTCCAGCTCGTGTGCCTATTTCACTAAGTGTTGCAGCGGCCTTTTGCGTCCACAGCGGCCTTGAGTCACGGTGTCATTATGCCGCTGCAAAACCAAGTGTTGGATAATAAAATTGCGTACGCTCAATCGGTTTCCTGAAGCGGTTCGTGAAGCCGCCATGTTACAATAATGGAGAAAACGAGGCTAAGTGTCCCAGCGGCTTTTAGGCACAGCGGCCTTGAGGCCATGAGTCAGGATACCGCTCCACATCGAGACCCAGCGGCCTTGCTACCCACAGCGGCATAGTGGCCTGTCATCAAGCCGCTGTGCACCGTGTTTTACGTTAAATTACTATTTTGCCCTCTGCGATTTACACACTCTAAACCTATTTTGCCACCAGGCAGATTATCTTTGGTTACTTGGTAAACATCATTCTATTGAAAGTTCTTGATCTCTTTTGATCATTGATTTGATTGTTCTTGTTGTTTATCTTATTGATTTCTTATTCTGTTGATGATCAATCTGAAACCTCAAATAGGTTTAAGAATGATCATGAACCTTAGTGAGTAATCCACCATTGAATTCATGGGTTAGGAAGATTTAGGGTGATTAAGTTAGTTCTAGGATGTTTTAGTATAAATCAAACCTTATTCCTTGCCTAGGAGAGTATTCGTAATGCATCTGTTGAGTTGGCCTCTCAAAAGTTGATCTTTAGACATCTCCCACCCACAAGGTGTTCGATGATATGTCTGAGTCAACTCTCCTAAGCTCTTAACACACTTTACCAAAGACATTTGTTGTTAAGGATGTTAAGATAGCCAATAGACTTGTTTGTTAATGATTGCTTTTATATTATTCAGCCAAAGACATTTGATGTCTGAAATATGTTAGCAAATGAGCATTCATCTAGACATAGAGTTTGTTTAGAATTGTGTCTAAGCTTAAGGTTGATTAGTTTGATTGATTGTTGTCATCCTTAGTTCGAAGCTTGATCACCAAGGTCTAAATTCCTATACCCATGAGTTCTCCTTTCTCATAAAAGAAAGTTAATTGATTTACTGTTTTTATTGTTTAGTTATTGCATTCTAGGTTCTAGAAATCATCAAATCATCGATTGCACTTAGATTAAGAAAGTACTTGCATTCTTGGTGCTTGAATCCCTTGAAATTGGTTCCACATTTCCACTCATATTACACATTTGTTTTAGGAGCTTTGAACTCCTAGCACACATGTTGAGAATTATAGTATTGATTACATAAAATGGGGCTCGATCAAAGTGGGAACACGTGGGTGATATTTTATGTGAGATCAGTAGCAATTTTTGTTTTGCTAAATGGACAAAATCATGGTTACATTAAGCCAGAGAGAGATCTTTGCCAAGGAAATACGCTTGGTCACCGTTTCATTTTTAGTGTGTTGAAGCCTTACTTCATGTAGTGGAACGCGCAAAAAAGTGAATTTTATTGAGGCTTTTTCACAAAAAAAAAACTCTCAATGTAGTTTTTTTTTTGCAATTCAATTTGCGAAGTCGAAAACCCAAGAATCAATCCACGAAATTGCTGTCAGCCCGCAATACCAAGATCCGTATAGTTATGATGATGTGGCAAGTGTTAAGTTACACAATTATTTCGGTCATCTAGTTTGCTTGTTTGTGTAACCAACACGTTCATTATAACTACTCGACTCCTTCTGATTATTTCTTCTTCTGTTTGTGTTCGCCATGGTTTTAAAACATCTTCTAGGCTCTCATCACAATGATTAACTCGTCTATAAACAACGGTGTGAAAGAAGAAAAAGGGACTCTGATGTTGCTGAAATTTTCAACGTTTGAATTCATCTCGGCGATGTCTTGCGGTTTGATTTGTCAAGTTCCTTTTTTTCTTACATTTTGAAAGGTTCTTATTTTTTGAATACAAGTTATCTATCTTTTTATTAAAATAAAACATGACCTATTGATAAATCTTATATCCAACTATTTATTTCATTTATTTAAAAATTTTTTATCAACTAAATTAATATTAAACATAAATATAATTACAAAAAATATGCATGCATTTTAAAAGGCTGAGATATTAATCTAGTTTGTCTTTAAAGTTAAACAGTATCAAAGGACTTGGGGTGCATTGAATCTGATTTGAGTGATTTGATTTTTAATGAGTTTTTAGATGATTGCAGGAGAATTAGAGAATTTGATGTGAATTTTGTTAAAACACTCTAAAATCTCATCTAAACAGTGGGATTTGGATTTTGTTTTTATTAACTAAGGATTCCCTTCAAACACTCTAGAAACACTTAAAATACTCTAAAATCTCTAACTTAAATTTTGTTCAATAATAGTGGATTTCAGAGTGTTTTATAAATGTCAAGTTCAATAACAGTGGATTTTAAAGTGTTTTTAAATCCACGTTTGAATAACAGTTGATTTGTCATTTAATACAAATCACTTAAACTCCTAGTGAATACATCCCCTTAGTGTTGATCTCTGTTAAATATCTAATACTTGTCACATCATCACTTCATTGATGTCTTATATTTCGATTTCGTAGATTAAATTGCAAAAACGCACATTAAAAGTTTTTTTTGCATAAAACATTTTAGTGAAGTTACAGTAAAACATCTATAACTTAATATTCAATAAATTAATAACTTCTATAATTATAAATTTCGCCGCTTTCATTTTGGCCAGTTCAAAATTTGACACAAATCGTAAAATAATAAGATAATATTTTTTTATAAAATACTATGTAAATATATGGTCCCACTAAAATCATAAATTATAAATTAATAATTTATATGTATGAATATTTTATATAAGTAAGAACATGTTATTACATTATTATTTTTATATTCACAATGAATTATCTTTATATTTTCTTCATTTAATATTTTTAATGAGATTTAGTATATTATATTCTAAAACCACATTTAGTTCTATGCAATATATATTAAAGTATATATACCAAATGATATAGTAAAATTAATATAAATGAAAATTTTTAAAAATAACTATTAATGTCTATACGCTAAAATCAAATATATTTTTTTTTAATATATTTTAAAATAAAAAGTTAAATATTTTTGTGTAGATTAATAAAATTTGAAAGTCTCAACATTATTATTTATAGAGGATTAACTGTATTACGTTTGTTATGATATACACGAAAATATATATATAAAAAAAACTTTAATTTTATGAAACAGTTGCATGCGCAAATTTTTTTAGATGTCTCGTGGGTGAACCACTCTTGGAGTAAGTTCGTAAAAGGCAGTCTTCTCTCTTTGAGCTATAATGGTTTCTCGGATGCATCCGGCCGTCACTCTGGGCTAAAGACAACAATCAGTGGAGAAGTTGTGTTGTTGTTTCAGTTTGTTGTTGGGGTTCCTCCAAAAGAATGTAGATTGCTGTATTTACATGTTCGAGACTCAAGGAAACGTTTGCGAAGTAAGGAGAACCATGCAATAAGAGCTATTAGTTGTGAAACATGTCATCCATTGCATCGGTCAATTTTGACCATGGTCAAACTGGAAACTCGTTTTCACGTACCGTGCATAATGAAACTTCGAAATCGCTATTCAAGCAAGTGGACGATTGAGTCATCTCGCAATTTCTTGATGAATCTATTCTATTATTCTCAAGTATGACCTATTGATAGTAAGTTATGTCCATTTTAATTTCAATATTATACTTTTAAATATAACTCATTGATATATATATATTGATTTGTGGATATAACCCCCTTTAACTTCCCCCAATAATCGGATTTTCCACTTTTGTAACTGCTTCCATATATTTTATTTAATCAAACAAAAGCTAAATTAATAAACATGCAAATGGTGCAAGATACGAACATTCCAAGAATCATTTTTTCTCTTCGATTTGTTACTTAACAAAAACGACCATATTAATTTTTGAAATCTTGAAGACTTTTTTTTTTAGTATAATTTTTCTTTTTTAAAAGCTTTTACACAAATATAATAAGAAAACACAAATATGCTTACAAAAACACAAAATTTATTATAAATAAGACACAATATAAAATAAAATTAATTTCTATATATTATAAAACAGATTATACCCGCCCTCTCAGAAACAAAATATACCAGATATTTTAAGTGTGGATATATTTTTTTTTTACATTTAAAAAAATATTTATATTTGTGTTTTTAGTTGTATTTGTGTTTTTTCTTTGCATATATTTCTCTTAAAATATTAATAAGAGATTTTATATTGTGTTAAAATAGTTGGGACCACACTTTATCAATAGGTCATGTTCTTTTTTAATAGTATTGACTAGATTTTGATCCGTCTTTAAAGGACGGGTATATTTTCTGTTTTATATTTTTTAAATTTAAATTTGTGTTTTTCATTATATAATATTTTTTAAATTATTAATAAAAGATTTAATAATTGTATTAAATAGTTGGATCGCATATATATCAATAGGTCATGTTTCTATATTTTTATCAGACGGGTATATTTTAAATTTGAACTCAACTATATCAATTGGACATGTTCCAAATTTAATAGTATTGATTAAACATCTTATCAATCATTAAAAGAAATACTATACAATAAAAACGTAATATAACTAAAATACATATATTAATTATTTTTTTTTAAATGTAAAACAAAACATATACCCGTCCTTTTAAGGGCGGGTCAAAATCTAGTTTGTTTTAAGTGTGCAACTAATCAAAGGGCTGCGTTCCGCATGAGGATGTGCAAACTATTCAAAAACTCGTTTACATTTTAATAGATTTTTTGACGTCATTTAGATAGATCTTTGGTAAATTAAATGCAATTAAATATCAGAAGGTATTTTATGGAAGATAGATAAAGAAGTGCAGTCAAAATAGATTTATATCCAAATATGCATGAAGATCCTAATAAATTCAAGATTGCATCTTCTTTTTGGCAAAAATCAAGATTTCATGTGACTTTGAAATTCTCTGATTATATTGCCATAATTTACAATATCGCTAATTTCTTCCTCACGTTTAAATCAGAGTACTACTGCGTGAGAAACTAACAAATTATTTTCTAATATATAGTGATATCAATCCATTCCTTACAAAATTTCTTCTTCATCTTTCATTACGAGAGAGTAAAAGAAGAATAAAAATGGCTAATCTTCGTCTAATGATCACTCTAGTGACTGTTTGATTTACTTACTTCCTAGTTATATCAAATCGTTAGAGATTATTCTACCCAATCCCTAAACCTCACCCTCCTCACCGATCCTTCCACCATCTCCGCCGCCTCTCAAGATTTCGGAAACGTCACCACCGTGATACCCGGTGGCGTTATCTGCCCTTCCTCACCGCTGACATATCCCGTCTCCTCAGCTACGCCGCCAGCGGAGAAAGAAAGTTCCAAGTGGCAGCCCGCGGCCAAGGCCACTCCTTAAAGGGCCAGCAGGAGTCCTCAACGGAGTAATCGTCAACATGACGTGTCTCGCTGGCGTAGTGGTTTCAGATGACATGAAGTATGCCGACGTGTGCCGGTGGGACGTTATGGGTTGATGTCCTGAAAAAGACCGCGGAGAAAGGGGTTTCTCCGGTTTCTTGGACCGATTTTTTGCATGTTAGCGTTGGAGGAACGCTGTCAATGCTGGAATCGGTGGTGAAGTGTTTAGAAACGGTCCACAGATTACTAACGTCCTTGAGTTGGACGTTATAACTGGTACGTAAACGCTAAAATTCTATATATTATATAGTTATTATAGTTTTTTGGTGTGACATCTTTCATGTTTTATAGTCATTATATACTTTTTGCACCACACGCAATGGAATCTCCGAAACATAAAATGTGTAACGCATCTAATAAGATACGTCTTTAATGATTAGTTTTGTCATCACAGATTCCCAACTGGTAGTATATGCGTGTGTAGGCCTGGGCACGGATCGAATTCCGGGTTTTTGAAGGTATTTGTGATTTGCTTTGATGTTGGATATCTAATTTTCCGATTTGCTTTGATTCGAAAATACGGATTTCGGAAAAACGGATATCCGGAAAATAAATAGATATTTGCGGATACTTACGGATATCTTTTGTTGGATAATACAAATAATCTTAAAAATTCGATACAAATTTGTTTTGAAATTTTTTTACATGGTATAAAAGATAAAAAAACTAAAAGATATAGTGAATCTACATATTTTGTAAATTTTTAAACTTAGTTACAATTATATAACACAAACTTAAGAAAAATAATAATTGTCATAAATATTTTCTTTTTCTTTTATGTAATATTTTATATAAGTAATATGTGAATAGAATCTGTCATCATATGTTAGATAATAATTATATAATAATACAGAACTTTAGATTAATCCAATAATACATATATTTATATATTTGACGGATCGGATCGGATATTCGCTTCCAAAATTTTAATATTTTGTGATTTGCTTCGATATTAACGGATATTGAATTTTAGTATTTGCTTTGCTTCGGTAGCTTACGGATATTCGGAATTTTCGGATCGATAGTAACGGATAACGAATCGAATCAAATTTCACGGATAAAATGCCCACCCCTATGCGTGTGCACTTGTGATTTTTCT